>NW_027664257.1:0-4000 GCF_963264785.1 Psittacula echo | reverse complement strand
CTCCCTCCCCCCCCTCCCTCCCACCCCCCCTCCCTCCCCCCCCACCCCTCCCTCCCCCCCCTCCCCTCCCTCCCCCCCCTCCCTCCCCCCCCTCCCCCCCCACCCCCCCTCCCTCCCCCCCTCCCCCCCCACCCCCCCTCCCTCCCCCCTTCCCCCCCCACCCCCCCTCCCTCCCCCCCACCCCCCCTCCCTCCCACCCCCCCTCCCCTCCCTCCTTCCCACCCTCCCTCCCCCCCACCCTCCCCCCCAACCACCCTCCCATCACCCCTGTCCCCTCCCACACACTTCTCCCACAAACCCTCCCTCCTACCTAACTCTTCCTACACCTATGTTCCCATGTCTCTATGACTGCCACTTATGAAACCCAACCTAACACCTATGGCTCCCAAAGTACCACATATGATACCCAAGCTAACGCCTATGGTAATCAAAGTGTCACCTATTATATCCAACCTAACACCTATGGTTACCTAAGTGCCACCTATGATAGCCAAACTAACACCTATAGTATGCTAAGTACCACTTATGATATCCAACCTAACACCTATGGTACCCAAAGCCCCACTTGTGATATCAAACCTAAAGTATTGTTCCCTAAGTATCACTTATGAGAGGCAACCTAACACCTATAGTATGCAAAGTGCCACCTATGATACCCACCTAACAACTACATTTCCCAAACTGCCACCTATGCTGCCCAACCTAACACCTACGGTACCCAAAGTGCCACCTATGATACCCAAATTAACACCTACCGTTCCCTAACTGTCAGCTATGGTGCCTAGCGTAACACCTATAGTCCCTAACTGCAACCTGTGATACCCACCTAACACCTGTGATTCCTTAAGTGCCACCTATGATGCCCAACCTAACACCTATGGTTCCCTAAGTGCCACCTATGACAGCCAACCTAACACCTACAGTATGCAAAGTGCTCCCTATGGTACCCAACCTTACACCTATGGTCCCTAAAACCCACCTATGATACACAACCAAACATCTATGGTAACCTGAGTGCCATTTATGATACACAACCTAACACGTATATTATGCAAAGCTCCACCTACGGTTCCCTAAGTGCCACCTATGATGCCCAACATAACACCTACGGTCCCTAACTGCAACCTATGATACCCACCTAACACCTATGGTTTCCTAAGTGCCACCTATGATACCCAAATTAACACTTATGGTACCCAAAGTGCCACCTATGATGCCCAACCTAACACCTATAGTACGCAATGTGCCACCCATAATACCAAAGCTATGACCGACATTATGCAAAGTGCTCCCTATGGTACCCAACCTTACACCTATGGTCCCTAAATCCCACCTATGATACACAACCAAACATCTAGGGTACTCTAAGTGCCACTTGTAATACGCAACCTAACACATATATTATGCAAAGTGCCACCTATGCTACCCAACCTAACACCTATGGTTCCCTAAGTGCCACCTATGATAGCCAACTTAACACCTATGATACCCAAATTAACACCTATGGTCCCTAGGTGCCACCTATGATACCCACCTAACACCTACACTTCCAAAAGTGCCACCTATGCTACCCAATCTAACACCTATGGTTCCCTAAGTGCCACCTATGATAGCCAGCCTAACACCTACTGTACCCCAAGTGCCACCGACGATACCCAAAGTAAAACTTATAGTACTCAAAGTGCCACCTATGACGCCCAACCTAACATCTATAGTATGCAAAGTGCCACCTATAATACCCAACCTACCACCTACAGTATGCAAAGTGCTCCCTATGGTGCCCAACCTTACACCTATGGTCCCTAAAGCCCACCTCTGATACACAAGCAAACATCTATGGTATCCTAAGTGCCACTTATGATACACAACCTAAAACGTATATTATGCAAAGTGCCACCTATGCTACCCAACCTAACACCTATGCTTCCCTAAGTGCCACCTATGCTACCCAACCTAACACCTATGGTTCCCTAAATGCCACCTATGCTACCCAACCTAACACCTATGGTTCCCTAAATGCCACCTATAATAGCCAACCTAACACCTATAGTATGCAAAATGCCACCTATGATACCCACCTAGCACCTACACTTCCCAAAGTGCCACCAATGATACCCACCTAGCACCTACACTTCCCAAAGTGCCACCTATGATTCCCACCTAACACCTACACTTCCCAAAGTGCCACCTATGCTACCCAACCTAACACCTATGGTTCCCTAAGTGCCACCTATGCTACCCAACCTAACACCTATGGTTCCCTAAGTGCCACCTATGATAGCCAAATTAACACCTATGGTACCCCAAGTGCCACCTATGATAGTCAACCTAACACCTACTGTACCCCAAGTGCCAGCTACGATACCCAAATTAAGACCTCTGGTTCCCTACGTGCCAGCTATGATGCCCAACATAACACCTATGGTCCCTAACTGCAAGCTATGATACCCACCTAACACCTATGATTCCCTAAGTGCCACCTATGATAGCCAACCTAGCACCTATGGTACCCCAAGTGCCACCTACTACACCTGAATTAACACCTCTGGTTAGCACAGACAACAGCCCCAGGACTTTATTAACCCCGCACCTCCCACAGCCCGGCCCCCCCCCCCCCAGCACAGAGAGCACCCCCAGGGCTTTATTAACCCCGCACCTCCCACAGCCCGGCCCCCCCCCCCCCCCAGCACAGAGAGCACCCCCAGGGCTTTATTAACCCCGCACCTCCCACAACCCACCCCCAAGCACAGACAACACCCCCAGGGCTTTATTCTCCCCCCCTTGGCCCCATACCCAGCCCACACCAATCATAGTGTCATGAAAAAGAGAATCAAAAGGTAATCAATCTGAATACAACTTGAATGAAAGTGAGCAAAAAGTAACTAAAACCCAAATACAAAGTGAATTAAACTGAAGAAATTCAAAGAAAAGTGCATAAAAGTGATTATACATGATGAAAAACTGAAAAACACCCCAAAAGAGAATAAGAAATTTCATGGGGCATGAGCTGTGGGTCTTTAGGACATCACGGGGAAGTGGAGGGTGTCCCTGGGGTGCTACAGGTCGCCATAGGGCAGTGTGTGGGGGGTCACTCTGGGGTATCTATGTGTCACTGGGGGTTGTTATGGGCAGCTATGGGTCACTACAGGGTCTATATGGGTCTCTGTGGAGGGTCCGTGGGTTGCTGTCGGGTGTCTATCGGTTGCCGTACATCCCTATGGGATGTCTGTAGGGTGTACGGGACTCTACGGAGTGTCCATGAGTTTCTGTGGGTCGCTATGGGGCATCTAAAAAAAAAAAAACCAACAAAAAACCACCACCACCAAAAAAAGTTACTAAAAAGGACTACAAAGGAAATCAATCTGAAGAACAAAAATGAAGGCACAGCAAATAAAGCTGACTAAAACTGTGTAAAGTCAGTAAACAGCAAAGCAAAGTGAATAAAGTGATTATAAAAAGTAAATTAAAGTAAATAAAAGGCAATAAAAGTGAATAAGCCTGAATGAATCTCAAATAGAAGTGAACGAAATTTCCTAAAAATGAATGGAAGCAAATGAAAAACCTGGGGTACCTATGGGGGGCAGGTGGGTAGTGGGGGCCCTGTGGGGCGCCACGGTGGTTGATGATGATGTCATCCCAGTCCTGGTGACATCACAACACCGTAAGTCATAAGGGTTATCACGGGACTACGGGCGGGTGGCCATGGGCTATGTATGGGTTGCTCTGGGTGTCTATAGGTCACTAAGTGGTGTCTGTGGGTCTCTGTGTCCACGGTTTGCTGAGAGTTGCTGTGGGGTGTCTCTGGGACCCTATGGAATGTCCGTAGGGAGTCTATGAGCCTGGGGGGTCGCTATAGGGGATCTACTGGGGTCTATGGGATGTCCACGGGTTGCTCTGGGTCGCTACGGGGTAACTGGGGGGGGGGGGGGGGGGAGGGAACTTACTAGAAGTGACTAAATCAAATCAGAAGAAAACCGAACAAAAACTGAAAGAAAACTGA
>NW_027664258.1:54518-80378 GCF_963264785.1 Psittacula echo | reverse complement strand
CACGTATGACCCCCATACATATATGACCCCATACACGTATGACCCCATACACACATGACCCCCATACACGTATGACCCCCATACATATATGACCCCATACACGTATGACCCCATACACACCTGACCCTGCACACACATGACCCCCATACACATATGACCCCCATACACACATGACCCCCATACACGTATGACCCCCATACATATATGACCCCATACACGTATGACACCATACACACATGACCCCGCACACACATGACCCCGCACCGACATGACCTCGCACCGACATGACCCCGCACACACATGACCCCGCACACACATGACCCCGCACACACATGACCCCGCACACACATGACCCCGCACCGACATGACCCCGCACCGACATGACCCCGCACACACATGACCCCGCACACACATGACCCCGCACACACATGACCCCGCACACACATGACCCCGCACACGCGTGCCCTCACCCGCTCACGCCGTTGCCGGCTGCCGTGTCCCCGAGGCCCCGGGCGCCATGAGAGCGGGAAGGGCAGCGGGGACGGACACGGGACCGGGGGGGGGGGATCGATGGAGGCGGGGGGGGGATGAAGGACGCGATGGGGGATGCGGGATGGAGACGGGAATGAAGGGCAGAGGGATGCAGGGATGTGGGACAGGGATGGGGGATGGATATGGGATGGGGGGGATGGATACGGGATGGGGGGGATGGATACGGGATGCGATAAGGGGATGGATACGGGATGTGATAAGGGGATGGATACGGGATGCAATAGGGGGATGGATACGGGATGTGATAGGGGGATGCGGGGGGACAGACGGACACGATAAGAAAGGATGCAGGGATGGACCAACAGCCAGGCACGGGGATGTGCTGGAGGATGCAGGGAACGGACACGGGATGCGATGGGAGGGATGCAGGAACGGACACGGGATGCGATGGGAGGGATGCAGGGAACGGACACGGGATGCGATGGGAGGGATGCAGGAACGGACACGGGATGCGATGGGAGGGATGCAGGGAACGGACACGGGATGCGATGGGAGGGATGCAGGGACAGGGAAGGGATGCGATGGGAGGGATGCAGGAACGGACACGGGATGCGATGGGAGGGATGCAGGAACGGACACGGGATGCGATGGGAGGGATGCAGGAACGGACACGGGATGCGATGGGGGGGATGCAGGAACGGACACGGGATGCGATGGGAGGGATGCAGGGACAGGGAAGGGATGCGATGGGAGGGATGCAGGAACGGACACGAGATGCGATGGGGGGGATGCAGGAACGGACACGGGATGCGATGGGAGGGATGCAGGAACGGACACGGGCGGGACGCGCTGGCGGAGGCCGAGGAGACGAAGGGTCCGGCGGAAGGAGCCGAAGCGGCCGCGGCCGAAGCCGAACGGAGCCGAACGGAGCCGAAGCGGCCGCGGCCGGAGCCGAGGGACGGACGCGGGGACGCAGCGAGCGGCGGCCTCGGGGGGGGGGGGGGGGGGGGATGATGATGATGGGGGGGGGGATGGGCCCCCCCTTTCCCCTCCCCCCCCCCGCGGCCACTGTGACGTCACGGAGCGGCCGCGCTTAAAGGGACCGCGCGCGATCGCCCCCCCCCTTCTCTACCCCTCCCCCATCATGGGGACCCCCCCAAATGGGATTTGGGGACCCCCCCAGTACAGGGACCCCCCCCAAGCCCTATAACAGGGACCCCCCCTATAAAGTAGGGCTCAGGACATTGAAGATCCCCTCTGCCCCCAAACCGGGGTCCCAGCACTTCGGGCCCCCCCCATAAGAGGACGCGGGGTTTTGGGGTCCCCCCCCCCAAAGACGAACGGACTCAGGCACCGGCTCATTCGCTTTTATACTTAAAGGCATTGGGGGGGGGGAAATTGGGGGGTCCCTGGGGTGGGGGGTTTGGGGGGGTCCGTGGTGGGCAAAGCGCCCCCCAGCTCATCCGGGGGGAGTCACAGCTGGAGGGGGGCTAAAAGGGGGGAGGCCCCAATGATGGGGACCCCCCTTAAATCAGTGCTGTGCTATAAGAGGGAATAGGGGGGGAATAAAGGGAGGCCCCCCCAAGTGATCGGGCCCCCCCCAAATCAGTGATATCCTATAGCAGCGAGTAGGGGGGGAATAAAAGGGGACCCCCCCAAAAAAGGGGGACCCCCTAAATCAGTGCTGTCCTATAGTGGAGATGGGGGGGAAAAAGGGGGGACCCCCAAATGAACGGGGTGTCCCCAAATCGGGGTGCGTTTGGGGGTCTTAAGTGCGGGGGGGCCCTCAAATCAGTGCTGTGCAATAGGGGGGAACAAAGGGGGGGACCCCCCAAATCAGAGCTGTCCTATAGTGGGAATGATGGGGGAATAAAGGAGGGATCCCCCTAAATCAGAGCTGTCCTATAGTGGGGATGGAGGGAAAAAAGGGGGGGACCCCCAAATCAGTGCTGTGCTATAAGAGGGAATAGGGGGGAATAAAGGGGGGACCCCCCAAATCGGTGTGTGGGGGTCCTAACTCGAGCGGACCCCCCCAAATCACTGATGCCCTATAGCGGCGAATGGGGGCGGAATAAAGGGAGGACCCCCCCATAGAAGGGGCGCCCCAAATCAGTGCTGCGCTCTAAGAGGGAATGGGGGGGGGAATTAAAGGGGGGACCCCCCCTCCACCACCAAAAGGGGGTGCGGGGCTCAGACGAGGGAGCCGGGGGGGGCCGGGAGGCGCAGGTCGGGGTGCACGAAGTCGGGGTTGGTGTAGGTGAACCCCGCGAAGTCGCCTTGGTCCAGCCCGGCCAGGACCAGCTGGTCCGGGGGGGTGAGCGCGGGGGGGGCCCGCGTGAAGAACTTGTCAAAGTTCTCCCCATTGCGGCCACACTGAACGGGGGGGGGGGGGGACCCCGGAATTGAACCCAGCGGCATCATCAAACCCCCCCACCCCCCCAGCAGCAACAGGAATGGGAGCGTCCGGAGAGAGGACACCCCCCCACCACCACCACCACCGTAATGGACCAGCCCAAAAGGGGAGGTGGGCAAAAAGAGGGGGCGTCAGTGATGGAGATCCCGCGGGAATGGACCCATCCCAGTAATGGACCCCCAATAATGGACCCCCCAATAATGGACCCCCCCAATAATGGACCCATCCCAATAATGGACCCCCCAATAATGAACCCCCCCAATAATGGACCCATCCCAATAATGGACCCCCCAATAATGAACCCCCCCAATAATGGACCCATCCCAATAATGAACCCCCCCAATAATGAACCCCCCCAATAATGGACCCATCCCAATAATGAAACCCCCCAATAATGGACCCCCCCAAATAATGGACCCATCCCAATAATGAACCCCCCCAATAATGGACCCCCCAATAATGAACCCCCCCAATAATGGACCCCCCAATAATGGACCCCCCCAATAATGAACCCCCCCCAATAATGGACCCATCCCAATAATGGACCCCCCAATAATGAACCCCCCCAATAATGGACCCCCCAATAATGAACCCCCCCAAAAATGAACCCCCCCCAATAATGGACCCATCCCAATAATGAACCCCCCCAATAATGGACCCATCCCAATAATGGACCCCCCAATAATGAACCCCCCCCAATAATGGACCCCCAATAATGGACCCCCCCAATAATGGACCCCCCCAATAATGGACCCCCCCAAAGAGGGGACCCCAAAACAGGGACCCCCAACCCCGCCCCCACAAGCAGGGACCCCCAACCCCCCCCCCATTGAACCACATGGACACAGCCCCCCCCCATCCGGGCACACCCGGGGGGGTCCCCCCATTTCCCGGGGGGGGGGGGACGCAGACAGGAACAGACAAAGGAGCCCGGGGGGGGCACACGGACAGACACAGAGAGAGAAGAGCCGGGTTTAGCGCTGAGCCCCCGGGCAATGGGGGGCAATGGGGGCGCTATGGGGCACCGTGGGGGCGCTGTGGGGCACTATGGGCACGCTATGGGGCACTGTGGGGGCACAATGGGGCACTATGGGGATGCTATGGGGGTGCTATGGGGCACTATGGGGGCGCTATGGGGCACGATGGGGGTGCTATGGGGGCGCTATGGGGCACTGTGGGGCGCCGTGGAGCACTATGGGGGTATCTATGGGGCACTATGAGGCACCATGGGGGCACTATGGGGGTGCCTATGGGGCACTCTGGGGCACTATGGGCACTATGGGCTGCTATGGGGCGCTATGGGGATGCTACGGAGCACTATGGGGTATCTATGGGGGTGTCTATGGGGCCCTATGGGGCGCTATGGGGCACTACAGGCCGCAATGGGGCACTGTGGGGCACTATGGGGAGCTATGGGGCGCTATAGGGCACTATGGGGCATTATGGGGTATCTTTGGGGGCGCTATGGGGCGCTATGGGGCGCTGTGGGGCACTCACCGGCTGCGGGGTGAAGGGGGGGGGCAGCTCCAGGCGCTCGAGGCGCTCCCAGTCCGTGCGCCGGAAGAAGGGGTGGGAGCGGACGTCCTGCTCCCCCCCCGGGCCTGCCCCCAGGCGCTTCCCGGGGTGCTTGGTCAGGAACTGGGGGGCAGCGGCAGTCACAGACCCATAGAGACCATAGAGACCCATAGAAACCATAGAGACCATAGAGACCATAGAGACCCATAGAGACCATAGAGCCCATAGAGACCATAGAGACCATAGAGACCCATAGAGACCATAGAGCCCATAGAGTCCATAGAGACCATAGAGACCATAGAGCCCATAGAGACCATAGAGACCATAGAGACCATAGAGACCATAGAGACCATAGAGACCCATAGAGACCATAGAGACCATAGAGACCCATAGAGACCATAGAGACCCAGAGAGACCCAGAGAGACCCAGAGAGACCCATAGAGACCATAGAGCCCATAGAGCCCATAGAGCCCATAGAGACCAGAAAGACCATAGAGACCATAGAGACCCATAGAGACCATAGAGCCCATAGAGACCATAGAGACCATAGAGACCCATAGAGACCATAGAGACCCAGAGAGACCCAGAGAGACCCAGAGAGACCATAGAGACCCATAGAGACCATAGAGCCCATAGAGCCCATAGAGACCAGAGAGACCATAGAGCCCATAGAGACCCATAGAGACCCATAGAGACCATAGAGACCATAGAGCCCATAGAGCCCATAGAGCCCATAGAGACCATAGAGACCCATAGAGACCATAGAGACCATAGAGACCCAGAGAGACCCAGAGAGACCCAGAGAGACCATAGAGACCATAGAGACCATAGAGACCCATAGAGACCATAGAGACCATAGAGACCCATAGAGACCATAGAGACCATAGAGACCCATAGAGACCATAGAGACCCAGAGAGACCCAGAGAGACCCAGAGAGACCATAGAGACCCATAGAGACCATAGAGACCCATAGCGCCCGATAGAGACCCATGGAGACCCATAGAGACCATAGAGACCCATAGCGCCCCATAGAGACCCATAGAGACCATAGAGACCCATAGCGCCCCATAGCGCTGGGCCCCTCACCCCCTTGCAGATGGCCACGGCCTCGCGGGACAGCGCCTTGGGGTACGTCACCGTCTGCTCCATGATGGACTGGAAGAGCTCGTCCTCATCCTCCCCATCAAAGGGGGGCTGCAGGGGGGGTCAGCACCAACAGAACACCCCAAAACCAGCCCAAACCACCCCAAAACCAGCCCAAAACACCCCAAAACCAGCCCAAACTGCCCCAAACCACCCCAAACCGCCCCAAACCACCCCAAACCGCCCCAAACCGCCCCAAACCGCCCCAAACCACCCCAAACCGCCCCAAACCGCCCCAAACCGCCCCAAACCAGCCCAAACTGCCCCGAACCGAGCCCAAGCGCACCTGCCCCGCCAGCATCTCGTAGAGCAGCACCCCAAAGGACCACCAGTCCACGGACTTGCCATAGGGCTGGTAGGCGATGATCTGGGGGGGGGGGGAACCCCAGTGCTATGGGTGCCCCCCCCCACATCTGGGTGCCCCCCCCCCATCTGCCTGCCCATTGACTCCCACCATTTGTGCCCCCCTCCCCATTGCTGGGTCCTCCTATCTTTCTATAGCACCCCATAGCGCCCCATAGACCCCACACCCCCCATAGCCCCATAGGGCCCCATAGCGCCTATCACGCCCCATATCCCCAACACCCCCCATTACCCCCCATACCGCCCATAGCCCCCATACCCCATAGCCCCCATACCCCCCATAGCCCCATAGTGCCCATCACGCCCCGTAGCACCCCATATCCCCCACACCCCCGATACCCCCCATACCCCCCATAGCCCCATAGCCCCCATACCCACCATAACCCCATGGGTCCCATACCCCCCATAGTCCCATAGCGCCCCATAGCCCCCACACCCCCCATAGCCCCATAGCGCCCCATAGCCCCCATCATGCCCCATATCCCCCACACCCCCGATACCCCCCATACCCCCCATAGCCCCATAGCCCCCACACCCCCCATAGCCCCATAGCGCCCCATAGCCCCCATCATGCCCCATATCCCCCACACCCCCGATACCCCCCATACCCCCCATAGCCCCATAGCCCCCACACCCCCCATAGCCCCACAGCGCCCCATAGCCCCCATCATGCCCCATATCCCCCACACCCCCGATACCCCCCACACCCCCCATAGCCCCATAGCCCCCACACCCCCCATAGCCCCATAGCCCCCATAGCGCCCCCCGCGCCCCACAGCGCCCCCCGGCGGCACCTCGGGGGCGATGTAGTCGGGGGTGCCGCAGAAGGTGCGGGTGGTGGCGCCCGGGAACATGTTCTCCTTGCACATGCCGAAGTCCGTGATCTTCACGTGACCCTGGGCGTCCAGCATCACGTTATCCAGCTTCAGGTCCCTGCCGAAGGAGGGGGGGGGCGTTGGGGGGGGGTCCATTGGGGGGGGACCCCCCATAAAGGGGAGGGGGTTAGGGTTAGGGTTAAGGTTAAGGTTAGGGTTATGGTTAGGGTTAGGGTTAGGGTTAAGGTTAGGGTTAGGGTTAGGGTTAAGGTTAGGGTTAGGGTTAGGGTTAAGGTTAGGATTAGGGTTAGGGTTAGGTTTACGGTTAAGGTTATGGTTAGGGTTAGGGTTAGGGTTAGGGTTAGGGTTAAGGTTAGGGTTAGGGTTAGGGTTAAGGTTAGGGTTATGGTTAGGGTTATGGTTAGGTTTAGGGTTATGGTTATGGTTATGGTTAGGGTTATGGTTAGGGTTAGGGTTAGGATTAAGGTTATTGTTATGGTTAGGGTTAGGGTTAGGGTTAGGGTTAGGGTTAGGGTTAGGATTAAGGTTATTGTTATGGTTAGGGTTAGGGTTAGGGTTAGGGTTAGGATTAAGGTTATTGTTATGGTTAGGGTTAGGGTTAGGGTTAGGGTTAGGGTTAGGATTAAGGTTATTGTTATGGTTAGGTTTTTGGGGGGGCACCTGTAGGGTTAGGGTTAGGGTTAGGGTTAGGGTTAGGGTTAGGGTTAGGATTAAGGTTATTGTTATGGTTAGGGTTAGGGTTAGGGTTAGGATTATGGTTATTGTTATGGTTAGGGTTAGGGTTAGGGTTAGGGTTAGGGTTAGGATTAAGGTTATTGTTATGGTTAGGGTTAGGGTTAGGGTTAGGGTTAGGGTTAGGATTAAGGTTATTGTTATGGTTAGGGTTAGGGTTAGGGTTAGGATTATGGTTATTGTTATGGTTAGGGTTAGGGTTAGGGTTAGGGTTAGGATTAAGTTATTGTTATGTTTAGGTTTTTGGGGGGGCACCTGTAGATGAGGGTTAGGGTTAGGGTTAGGGTTAGGGTTAGGGTTAGGATTAAGGTTATTGTTATGGTTAGGGTTAGGGTTAGGGTTAGGTTTAGGGTTAGGATTAAGGTTATTGTTATGGTTAGGTTTTTGGGGGGGCACCTGTAGATGATGCCTTGGTTGTGCAGGAAGAAGAGGCCGATGGCAATTTCGGCTGCGTAGAACCTGTGGTGGCAAAGGGGAGGGTTGATATGGGGGGATTTGGGAAGGGGGTGTTGGGGTGAATGGGGAGGAAATGGGAGGTTAGGGGGAGAGAAGGAGGGGTTGGGGGTCTCCAAATTGAGAGTGAGGGGCACTTGAGTGGTATTTGTGGGTCAATGGGGGGCACTTGGGGGTCGCTGTGGGTCGGTTGCGGGTCACCAGCAGGGGTCGCTGCGGGGCACTCACGTGGCGTGCGGCTCTTTGAACTTGCCGACCTGCTGGATGTGGTACATGAGGTCCCCGCCGGTGACGTATTCCATGACGAAATAGAGCCGGTCCTGGGGGGGCGTGGCCAGCGGCGACACGTGACCCGCAGCGCTCCCGTTAGCCCCCCTTATCCCATAGCCCCCCATACCCCCATAGCCGCCATTACACCCCCATAGTCCCCCAGTACACCCCCAAAGCCCCATAGCCCCCATACCCGCATTACCTCTGATACCTCCGTACACCTATAGCCCCATAACCGCCAAACCCCCATTACACCCCTATACCCCCCATAGCCCTAGAGCCCCCATTACCCCCATTACCCTCCATAGCCCCCATACCCCCCATAGCCCCCATCACCCCCATTACTTCTCATTACCTCCCATATCCCCCATAGCCCCATAGCTCCTCCATAGCCCCATTACCTCCCATAGCCCCATTGCCCCCATTACCCCCATTACTCCCCATATCCCCATAGCTCCCCATTACACCCCCATACCCCCCATTACGCCCCATAGCTCCCCATACCCCCATTACCTCAAATACCCCCGTACCCCCCATAGCCCCATACCCGCCATCACTCCCCATTACCCCCCATAGCCCCATTACCCCCCCATACCCTTCATACCCCCCATACCCCCCATAACCCCATTACCCTGCATACCCCCCATAACCCCATTACCCCCCATACCCCCCATAGCCCGATTACCCCCCATCCCCTTCATACCCCGGTTACCCCCCATAGCCCCCATACTCCCCATACCCCCATTACCCCCCATCCCCTTCATACCCCGGTTACCCCCCATAGCCCCCATACTCCCCATACCCCCATACCCCCCATAGCCCCATTACCCCCATTACCCCCCATAGCCCCCATAGCCCACATACCCCCCATTACCCCCATACCCCCCATAGCCCCCATAGCCCCATTGCCCCCATTACCCCCCATAGCCCCCATAGCCCCCATACCCCCCATTACCCCCATACACCCCATAGCCCCATTACCCCCATTACCCCCCATAGCCCCCATCCCCCCCCCCCCTCACCGCGGTCTGGAAGGTGGAGTGCAGGTGGGTGAGGAAGTGGGGGCGGGGCCCCAGGGCCAGCACGCGCCGCTCCACCAGGGTGCAGGCGGCGTCATCGTCCTGGACCACCACGTCCTTCTTGAGGATCTTGATGGCGAAGAGCTCGGCCGTGCCGCGCCGCTCGGCCAGCACCACCTGCGCGCCGGGGGGGGGGATCAGCTGCAGCGCCCCCCTGCGACCGGTTACAGCGCCCCCCTGCGACCGGTTACAGCGCCCCCCTGCTACCGGTTACAGCGCCCCCCTGCGACCGGTTACAGCGCCCCCCTGCGACCAGTTACAGCGCCTCCTGCGACCGGTTACAGCGCCCCCCTGCGACCGGTTACAGCGCCCCCCTGCGACCGGTTACAGCGCCCCCCGCGACCGGTTACAGCGCCCCCCTGCGACCGGTTACAGCGCCCCCCTGCGACCGGATCCAGCGCCTCCTGCGACCGGTTACAGCGCCCCCCTGCTACCGGTTACAGCGCCCCCCTGCGACCGGATCCAGCGCCTCCTGCGACCGGTTACAGCGCCCCCCTGCGACCGGTTACAGCGCCCCCCTGCGACCGCATCCAGCGCCCCCCTGCGACCGGTTACAGCGCCCCCCTGCGACCGCATCCAGCGCCCCCCTGCGACCGGTTACAGCGCCCCCCTGCTACCGGTTACAGCGCCCCCCTGCGACCGGATCCAGCGCCTCCTGCGACCGGTTACAGCGCCCCCCTGCGACCGGATCCAGCGCCCCCCTCCGACCGGTTACAGCGCCCCCCTGCGACCGCATCCAGCGCCCCCCTGCGACCGGTTACAGCGCCCCCCTGCTACCGGTTACAGCGCCCCCCTGCGACCGCATCCAGCGCCCCCCTGCGACCGGTTACAGCGCCCCCCTGCTACCGGTTACAGCGCCCCCCGCGACCGGTTACAGCGCCCCCCTGCGCCCGTTTTGGGGCTCCCCGCACCCGTTTTTGGGGTCCCTTTGGGCATTTTTGGGGTCCCCAAGCCCGTTTCTGGGGTCCATTTGCCCGTTTTGGGGGGTTTCGTGACCCGTTTTGGGGTCCCCCCTCACGTTTCCGGGGGCCTTTTGGGTGGGTTTGGGGTCCCCAAGCCCATTTCCGGGTTCCCTTTCCTCATTTTCGGGGTCCCTTTCCCCATTTCCGGGTTCCCTTTCCTCATTTTCGGGGTCCCTTTCCCCATTTCCGCGTTCCCTTTCCCCATTTCCGGGTTCCCTTTCCCCATTTTTGGGGTCCCTTTCCCCATTTTCGGGCTCCCTTTCCCCATTTCCGGGGTCCCTTTCCCCATTTTCGGGGTCCCTTTCCCCATTTCCGCGTTCCCTTTCCCCATTTTCGGGCTCCCTTTCCCCATTTCCGCGTTCCCTTTCCCCATTTTCGGGGTCCCTTTCCCCATTTCCGGGGTCCCTTTCCCCATTTTTGGGTTCCCTTTCCCCATTTTCGGGGTCCCTTTCCCCATTTTCGGGGTCCCTTTCCCCATTTCCGCGTTCCCTTTCCCCATTTCCGGGTTCCCTTTCCCCATTTCCGGGGTCCCTTTCCCCATTTCCGGGTTCCCTTTCCCCATTTTCGGGGTCCCTTTCCCCATTTTCGCGTTCCCTTTCCCCATTTTTGGGGTCCCTTTCCCCATTTTCGGGGTCCCTTTCCCCATTTCCGCGTTCCCTTTCCCCATTTCCGGGTTCCCTTTCCCCATTTTCGGGGTCCCTTTCCCCATTTCCGGGTTCCCTTTCCCCATTTTCGGGGTCCCTTTCCCCATTTTCGGGTTCCCTTTCCCCATTTTCGGGGTCCCTTTCCCCATTTCCGGGTTCCCTTTCCCCATTTCCGTGTTCCCTTTCCCCATTTCCGGGTTCCCTTTCCCCATTTCCGGGTTCCCTTTCCCCATTTTGGGCTCCCTTTCCCCATTTTCGGGCTCCCTTTCCCCATTTTTGGGTTCCCTTTCCCCATTTCCGGGTTCCCTTTCCCCATTTTCGGGCTCCCTTTCCCCATTTCCGGGGTCCCTTTCCCCATTTCCGGGGTCCCTTTCCCCATTTTCGGGGTCCCTTTCCCCATTTTTGGGGTCCCTTTCCCCATTTCCGGGGTCCCTTTCCCCATTTTTGGGTTCCCTTTCCCCATTTTCGCGTTCCCTTTCCCCATTTTCGGGGTCCCTTTCCCCATTTCCGGGGTCCCTTTCCCCATTTCCGGGGTCCCTTTCCCCATTTCCGCGTTCCCTTTCCCCATTTTCGGGGTCCCTTTCCCCATTTTCGGGGTCCCTTTCCCCATTTCCGCGTTCCCTTTCCCCATTTCCGCGTTCCCTTTCCCCATTTTCGGGTTCCCTTTCCCCATTTCCGGGCTCCCTTTCCCCATTTCCGGGTTCCCTTTCCCCATTTTCGGGTTCCCTTTCCCCATTTTCGGGGTCCCTTTCCCCATTTCCGCGTTCCCTTTCCCCATTTTTGGGGTCCCTTTCCCCATTTTCGGGTTCCCTTTCCCCATTTTCGGGTTCCCTTTCCCCATTTTCGGGGTCCCTTTCCCCATTTCCGCGTTCCCTTTCCCCATTTTTGGGGTCCCTTTCCCCATTTTTGGGGTCCCTTTCCCCATTTTTGGGGTCCCTTTCCCCATTTCCGCGTTCCCTTTCCCCATTTTCGGGCTCCCTTTCCCCATTTCCGGGTTCCCTTTCCCCATTTCCGGGGTCCCTTTCCCCATTTCCGGGCTCCCCAGGCCCGTTCCCACCTTGCCGAAGCTGCCCTTGCCCAGCACCATCAGGAAGGTGAAGTCCCCGAGCCGGGAGCGCCCGGAGCTGAAGAAGCCGCGTTTGGGATCCGTGGGGCTGGGGGAGGGCGACGGCGCCGGCGAAGGGCCTGGCCCCCGGCGCACCTTCTGTGGGGTCAGCAGAGGGGCACGGGGTCAGCGGGGGGTCACGGAGGGGGTCACGGATGGGGTCACCGAGGGGTCAAAGGTCACCGTTACCTCGTAGAGCTCCAATGGGTAGTTACAGGCCTGGAAGAGATGGGGGGGGTGGGGTCAATGGGGTCCGTGGGGCTCAATGGGGCTCAATGGGGCTCATTGGGGCTCAATGGGGGTCAAGGGAGGTCAAGCGGGGTCAATGGGGTCCGTGGGGCTCAATGGGGCTCAATGGGGCTCATTGGGGCTCAATGGGGGTCAAGGGGGTCAAGCGGGGTCAATGGGGCTCAACGGGGCTCAATGGGGCTCAATGGGGTTCACTGGGGCTCAATGGGGGTCAACGGGGGTCAATGGAGGGCAATGGGGCTCATTGGGGGTCAATGGTGCTCAATGGGGGTCAATGGGGGACAAGGGGGTTCAATGGGTCTCAATGGGGCTCATTGGGGGTCAATGGGGCTCAATAGGGGTCAATGGGGGTCAAGGGGGGTCAAGGGGGGTCAAGGGGGGTCAATGGGACTCAATGGGGCTCATTGGGACTCAATGGGGCTCAGTGGAGCTCAATGGGGCTCAGTGGAGCTCAGTGGGGGTCAATGGGGGTCAATGGGGGTCAATGGGGGTCAATGGGGGTCAATGGGGTTCAAGGGGGGTCAATGGGGCTCAAGTGGGTTCAAGGGGGCTCAATGGGGGTCAATGGGGTTCAAGGGGGGTCAATGGGGCTCAAGGGGGTTCAAGGGGGCTCAATGGGGGTCAATGGGGTTCAAAGGTGGTCAATGGGGCTCCTTGGGGCTCAATGGGGGTCAATGGGGTTCAAGGGGGGTCAATGGGGCTCAATGGGGGTCAATGGGGGGGTCATCACCTCAAACTTGGGCCGGAGGCCGCAGTCGTCGGTGTCGGCCACGGGGACGTTGTAATATTCCCCCTCCTCCTGGTTCAGCAGCTTGAACCTAGCAATGGGGCAGTTGGGATCAATGGGGCTCAATGGGGGTCAATGGGGCTCAGTGGGGCTCAATGGGGGTCAATGGAGGGCAATGGGGCTCATTGGGGCTCAATGGGGCTCAATGGGGGGCAAGGGGGCTCAATGGGGATCAATGGGACTCAATGGGGGTCAGTTGGTGTCAATGGATATCAATGGTGCTCACTGGTGGTCAGTGGGTGTCAATGGGGGTCAGTGGGGCTCAATGGGGTTCAATGGGCTCAGTGGGTGTCAATGGGGCTCAATGGGTGTCAATAGGGCTCAATGGGTGCCAGGGGGTGTCAGTGGCGCTCAGTGGGGCTCAACGGGTGTCAATGGGGCTCAATGGTGCTCAGTGGGGCTCAATGGTGCTCAATGGTGCTCAATGGGTGTCAATGGGGCTCAATGGGTGTCAATGGGGCTCAATGGTGCTCAGTGGGGCTCAATGGGTGTCAATGGGGCTCAGTGGGTATCAGTGGTGCTCAATGGTGCTCAATAGGGCTCAATGGGTGCCAGGGGGTGTCAGTGGCGCTCAGTGGGGCTCAACGGGTGTCAATGGGGCTCAATGGTGCTCAGTGGGGCTCAATGGTGCTCAATGGTGCTCAATGGGTGTCAATGGGGCTCAATGGGTGTCAATGGGGCTCAATGGTGCTCAGTGGGGCTCAATGGGTGTCAATGGGGCTCAGTGGGTATCAGTGGTGCTCAATGGTGCTCAATAGGGCTCAATGGGTGCCAGGGGGTGTCAGTGGGGCTCAATGGGGCTCAACGGGTGTCAATGGGGCTCAATGGTGCTCAGTGGGGCTCAATGGTTCTCAATGGTGCTCAATGGGTGTCAATGGGGCTCAATGATGCTCAGTGGGGCTCAATGGTGCTCAATGGGTATCAATGGTGCTCAATGGTGCTCAGTGGGGCTCGATGCGGTCCCGGCCCCGCGCTCACCACCCGTCCACGTGGCCCTTGAGCAGCTCGGCCACCCCGAAGCTCATGGCGCCCATGAAGTCGTTGCGGGAGGTGCGGTCCCAGTCCCACACCTCCACCGAGAGGCGGCGCTCGGCGTCTCCAGGGCGCAGCGTGCTGGGGACATGGGTGGGGCATGGGTGGGGCATGGGTGGGGCATGGGTGGGGCATGGGTGGGGCAAGGGTTGGGCAGAGGTGGGACAGGGTGGGGCATGGGTGGGGCAGGGGTGGGGCAAGGGTTGGGCAGAGGTGGGACAGGGTGGGGCATGGGTGGGGCATGGGTGGGGCAAGGGTTGGGCAGAGGTGGGACAGGGTGGGGCATGGGTGGGGCATGGGTGGGGCAGGGGTGGGGCAGGGGTGGGGCAAGGGTTGGGCAGAGGTGGGACAGGGTGGGGCATGGGTGGGGCATGAGTGGGGCAGAGGTGGGACGGGGTGGGGCATGAGTGGGGCAGAGGTGGGACGGGGTGGGGCATGGGTGGGGCAGGGGTGGGGCAAGGGTTGGGCAGAGGTGGGGCATGGGTGGGGCATGGGTGGGGCAGAGGTCGGGCATGGGTGGGGCAGGGGTGGGGTAGGGGTGGGGCAGAGGTGGGACAGGGTGGGGCATGGGTGGGGCAGGGGTGGGGCAAGGGTTGGGCAGAGGTGGGACAGGGTGGGGCATGGGTGGGGCAGGGGTGGGGCAGGGGTGGGGCAGGGGTGGGGCAAGGGTTGGGCAGAGGTGGGACAGGGTGGGGCATGGGTGGGGCAGAGGTGGGACGGGGTGGGGCATGAGTGGGGCAGAGGTGGGACGGGGTGGGGCATGGGTGGGGCAGGGGTGGGGCAAGGGTTGGGCAGAGGTGGGGCATGGGTGGGGCATGGGTGGGGCAGAGGTCGGGCATGGGTGGGGCAGGGGTGGGGTAGGGGTGGGGCAGAGGTGGGACAGGGTGGGGCATGGGTGGGGCAAGGGTGGGGCAGAGGTGGGACAGGGTGGGGCATGGGTGGGGCAAGGGTGGGGCAGAGGTGGGACAGGGTGGGGCATGGGTGGGGCAGGGGTGGGGTAGGGGTGGGGCAGAGGTGGGACAGGGGTGGGGCAGGGGTGGGGCAGAGGTGGGACAGGGTTGGGGCAGGGGTGGGGCAGAGGTGGGACAGGGTGGGGCACGGGTGGGGCATGGGTGGGGCATGGGTGGGGCAAGGGTGGGGCAAGGGTGGGGCGGGGTGGGGCAGGGGTGGGACATGCATGACACACACGACACATGCATGAAACACGGTTGACACACGACACACGTATGACTCAGGTATGATGTATGACATGTATGACACACATGACCCACATACGACACACGACACACAGAGAACACACGCATGATACACGATACATCCTCGTATGACCCGAGTATGACACACGCATTACACACATGACACACATGTGACACATGTATGACACACGCATGACACATATATGACCCACGCATGACACATGTATGACCCACTTATGACACATGTATGACACACGCGTGACACATATATGACCCATGCATCACACAGGTATGACACACGCATGACACACGCATGACACTCGCATGACACATGCATGACACACGCATGACACACGCATGACACACGCATGACACATGTATGACACGCATGACCCACGCACGTGTCCCCCGCTCACAAGAGGAAGGCCTCGTTCCAGACGGGGTTCAGCGTGGCCTTCACCGTCCGCGTCTTCTGCTTGGAGAGGTTCTTGGGGTCCGGGATCAGCTTCAGCTTCACGTAGGGATCCGAGAGCCCGTTGGGATCCATCGGGATCAGGTTCCGCGCCTCCCCCACTGCGGGCACAGGGGGCGATGGGAGCGGGGAGCCAGGACTGGGGGGGCCGGGGGGGGCGCTTCAGGGGCGCTTTGGAGCATTTTGGGGGGTTCCAGGAGCAGTTTGGGGTGGTTCAGAGGCGGGTTTGGGGGTTTCAGGGCCATTTTTGAGTGTTTCAGGGCTGTTTTGGGGTGGTTTTGGCTGTTTCAGAGGCATTTTGGGGTGTTTCAGAAGCGTTTTGGGGTGTTTTTGGGAGTATCAGAGGCGTTTTTGGGTGTTTCAGGGGCGTTTTGGGGTGGTTTTGGGTGTTTCAAAGGCGTTTTGGGGCGTTTTAGGGTGTTCCAGGGGCGTTTTGGGGCATTTCAGAGGCATTTTGGGGTGGTTTTGGGTGTTTCAGAGGCGTTTTCTGGTATTTCAGAGGCGTTTTGGGGTGTTTCTGGGTGTTCCAGGGGCGTTTTGGGGTGGTTTTGGGTGTTTCAGAGGCGTTTTCTGGTATTTCAGAGGCGTTTTGGGGTGTTTCTGGGTGTTCCAGGGGCGGTTTGGGGTGGTTTTGGGTGTTTCAGAGGCGTTTTCTGGTATTTCAGGGGCGTTTTGGGGTGTTTCTGGGTGTTCCAGGGCGTTTTGGGGTGTTTTTGGGTGTTTCAGAGGCGGTTTTGGGTATTTCAGAGGCGGTTTAGGGTGTTTCCAGGTGTTTCAGGGTGTTTTGGGGTGTTTTTGGGTGTTTCAGAGGCGTTTTGGGGTGTTTCGGAAGCGTTTTGGGGAGTTTTTGGGAGTTTCAGAGGCGTTTTTGGGTGTTTCAGGGGCGTTTTGGGGTGTTTTTGGGTGTTCCAGGGGCGTTTTGGGGCATTTCAGAGGCGTTTTGGGGTGGTTTTGGGTGTTTCAGAGGCGTTTTTTGGTATTTCAGAGGCGTTTTGGGGTGTTTCTGGGTGTTCCAGGGCGTTTTGGGGTGGTTTTGGGTGTTTCAGAGGCGGTTTTGGGTATTTCAGAGGCGGTTTAGGGTGTTTCTAGGTGTTTCAGGGGCGTTTTGGGGTGGTTTTGGGTGTTTCAGAGGCGGTTTTGGGTGTTTCTAGGTGTTTCAGGGGCGTTTTGGGGTGGTTTTGGGTATTTCAGAGGTGGTTTAGGGTGTTTCTAGGTGTTTCAGGGGCGTTTTGGGGTGTTTTTGGGTGTTTCAGGGGCGTTTTGGGGTGGTTTTGGGTGTTTCAGGGGCGTTTTGGGGTGTTTTTGGGTGTTTCAGGGGCGTTTTGGGGTGTTTTGGGGTGTTCCAGGGGCGTTTTGGGGTGGTTTTGGGGTGTTTCAGGGCCGTTTCTGGGCGCTGCGGGTGCCCCGGCGGCGCCGTTACCGGTCACGTGCAGCTGCTCCCCCGGCAGCGCCTGGATGCGGAGCTGGAGGCGGCCGCGGCGCTCGGTGTGGTCGACGCCACAGAGGCTGGGCACGCTCTGCACGCAGCGCTTGTGCACGTTCATCTCGCAGCCTGCAGGGGGCACCAGCGCCAGGCACCCACTGAGCCCCACTGAGCACCCATTGAACCCCATTGAGCACCACTGAACCCCATCGAGCACCATTGAACCCCATCGAGCACCATTGAACCCCATTGAGCCCCACTGAACCCCATTGACCCCACTGAGGCCCACTGAGCACCATTGAACCCCACTGAGCACCACTGAACCCCACTGAACCCCATTGAGCACCACTGAGCACCATCGAAACCCACTGAACCCCATTGACCCCATTGAGCACCATTGAGCACCATCGAACCCCACTGAACCCCACTGAACCCCATTGACCCCACTGAGCACCACTGAGCACCATTGAACCCCATTGAACCGCATTGAACCCCATTGAACCCCATTGAGCACACTTTGAGCACTCATTGAACCCCATTGAACCCCATTGAGACCCCACTGAACCCCACTAAACCCCAATGAACCCCATTGTAACCCCATTGAACCCCATTTAGCACCCATTGCACTACATTGTGCACCCATTGCACCCATTGCACCCCGTTGAGCATGCATCGCACCCATCACCCCCATCACCCCCATTGCCCCCATTGCCCCATCACCCCCATCACCCCCATCGCCCCCATTGCCCCCATCGCCCCCACTGACCCCATTGCCCCATCACCCCCATCACCCCCATCGCCCCCATTGCCCCCATCGCCCCCACTGCCCCCATTGCCCCATCACCCCCATCACCCCCACTGCCCCCATTGCCCCTATTGCCCCATCACCCCCATCACCCCCATTACCCCCATTGCCCCATCACCCCCATCACCCCCACTGCCCCCATTGCCCCTATTGCCCCATCACCCCCATCACCCCCATTACCCCCATTGCCCCATCACCCCCATCACCCCCATTGCCCCCATTGCCCCTATTGCCCCATCACCCCCATCACCCCCATTGCCCCCATTGCCCCATCACCCCCATCACCCCCATCGCCCCCACTGCCCCCATTGCCCCATCACCCCCATCACCCCCATTGCCCCCATTGCCCCATCACCCCCATCACCCCCATCGCCCCCACTGCCCCCATTGCCCCATCATCCCCATCGCCCCCTCGCGCTCACAGGAGCACTTCATGCCCTGGTGCACCAGCCCATAGAGCAGGGAGCCGCAGTGGTCGCAGAAGGTGGGGCTGCTGTAGCTGTGCAGGCGGAAGCGGTGCTTGTTCCGGGGGTCCTGGGGGTGCACAGGGGATGGGCCGTGCCCGCCCCCCATAGACACCAATTACCCCCCATAGGAACCCAATTACCCCCCATAGACACCAATTAACGCCCATAGACACCAATTAACAACCATAGACACCAATTACCCCCCATAGGACCCCAATTACCACCCATAGGAACCCAATTACCCCCATAGACACCAGTTAACACCCATAGACACCAATTAACACCCATAGACACCAATTACCCCCATAGACACCAATTACCCCCCATAGGACCCCAATTATCACCCATAGACACCAATTACCCCCCATAGGACCCCAATTACCACCCATAGACACCAATTACCCCCCATAGGACCCCAATTACCACCCATAGACACCAATTACCCCCCATAGGACCCCAATTACCACCCATAGACACCAATTACCCCCATAGACACCAATTACCCCCCATAGGACCCCAATTATCACCCATAGACACCAATTACCCCCCATAGGACCCCAATTACCACCCATAGACACCAATTACCCCCCATAGGACCCCAATTACCACCCACAGACACCAATTACCTCCCATAGCACCCCAATTACCACCCATAGACACCAACTGCCGCCCCACAGGGACCCATATCCCCCCTATAGGGACCCTCCATGGGCCCCCCCCATGAACTCACGTCCGTCTGCGGCCCCTTCCCGGCCCCCGGGCACTCGAAGGTGACGAACTCATGGCAGCGCTTGTGCACCACGAAGCTGCAGACTATGGGGGGGGGGCAGAGGGGGGGCCCTAAGTACCCCCATACACCCCATAATAACCCCAGGACCCCCCTAAGTACCCCCCATGCACCCCATAATAACCCCAGGACCCCCCTAAGTACCCCCCATACACCCCATAATAACCCCAGGACCCCCCTAAGTACCCCCCATGCACCCCATAATAACCCCAGGACCCCCCTAAGTACCCCCCATACACCCCATAATAACCCCAGGACCCCCCTAAGTACCCCCCATACACCCCATAATAACCCCAGGACCCCCCTAAGTACCCCCCATACACCCTATAGGAGCTCCATCACCCCCCACCTGTTGCTTAGCAACGGCCCCAGCTGCCCGGCAACGCTCCATGGCAACCGCTGCCCCCCTCCAGCCAATCAGCGCCCAGGCCACGCCCACTTCCCCCCCCCGATCCCCCCCAACGTGCTCTGGGTACCCGGGGGGGGGGGGAAGAGGGGGTCCCATAGGGGTCCTATGGGGGCCATAGGGGGGGTCCCATAGGGGGGCCCCATAGGAGGGTCCCATGGGGGAGGTCCCATAGGGGGTTCCCATAGGGGGGTCCCATGGGGGAGGTCCCATAGGGGGGTCCCATAGGGGGATCCCATGGGGGAGGTCCCATAGGGGGTTCCCATAGGGGGGTCCCATAGTGGGGGTCCCATAGGGGGGTCCCATAGGGGGATCCCATGGGGGAGGTCCCATATGGGGTTCCCATAGGGGGGTCCCATAGTGGGGGTCCCATAGGGGGGTCTCATAGGGGGGTCCCATTGGGGGGGCTCACCCATGCACTGCAGGCCCTGCTTCCCGATGCCCCTGGGGAGGAGAAGGCGCCGTCACCCCCGGGGGTCACCCATGGGGCTAGACGGGGTCCCCATGACCCCCATATTGGGGTCTATGGGGCCCACTTGCCCCTGGCACTGGGCGCAGGGGGTCCCTAAGGCCCTGCCATTGGGGTCCACGGGGACCCTGATTTATGGGTCCTTATAGATCTCTATGGGTCTCTCTATGTCTCTCTATGGGTCTCTATGGTCTCTATGGGTCTCTATGGTCTCTATGGTCTCTATGTCTCTCTATGGTCTCTATGGGTCTCTATGGGTCTCTATGGGCTCTATGGGCTCTATGGGTCTCTATGGTCTCTATGGGCTCTATGGGTCTCCATGGGCTCTATGGGCTCTATGGGTCTCTATGGGCTCTATGGTCTCTATGGGCTCTATGGGTCTCTATGGTCTCTATGGGCTCTATGGTCTCTATGGGCTCTATGGTCTCTATGGGTCTCTATGGTCTCTATGGGCTCTATGGTCTCTATGGTCTCTATGGTCTCTATGGGCTCTATGGTCTCTATGTCTCTCTATGGGTCCCTATGGGTCGCTGTGGGTCGCTGTGGGTCGCTGTGGGTCCCTATGGGTCGCTGTGGGTCGCTGTGGGTCGCTGTGGGTCCCTATGGGTCGCTGTGGGTCTCTATGTCTCTCTATGGGTCGCTGTGGGTCCCTATGGGTCGCTGTGGGTCGCTGTGGGTCGCTGTGGGTCCCTATGGGTCGCTGTGGGTCGCTGTGGGTCTCACCAGATGAAGTCGGTGCAGTGGCTGCAGAACGTGGGCTGCTTGAAGAACCGCGCCGTGAAGCGGTGGCTCTTGACCTCGTGAACCACCTTGTGCCGCAGCGCCCCCCGGCGGCAGAACAGCGGCCGCGCCGCGCGCTCCCCCTCCGGCCCCGCCAGCGCCATCGGCCACGGGGGGGGGCTGCGGGGAGGGGGGGCAGGGGTGGGGATGGAGCCAAAGGGATGGGGATGGAGCAATGGGGATGGGGATGAAGCCATGGGGATGGAGCAATGGGGATGGAGATGGAGCAATGGGGATGGAGATGGACCAATGGGGATGGAGCCGTGGATTCATGGACGGAGCCATGGGGATGGAGCCAAAGGGATGGGGATGGAGCCAAAGGGATGGGGATGGAGCCGTGGGGATGGAGCAATGGGGATGGAGCCGTGGATTCAGGGATGGAGCCATGGGGATGGAGCCAAAGGGATGGGGATGGAGCAATGGGGATGGAGATGGAGCAATGGGGATGGGGATGGAGCCGTGGGGATGGAGATGAAGCCATGGGGATGGAGCCGAAGCCATGGGGATGGAGCCATGGGGATGGAGCCGTGGATTCAGGGATGGAGCAATGGGGATGGAGCCATGGGGATGGAGCCATGGGGATGGAGCCCTGGATTCAGGGATGGAGCCGTGGATTCAGGGATGGAGCAATGGGGATGGAGCCGTGGATTCAGGGATGGAGCCGTGGGGATGGAGCCATGGGGATGGACCAATAGGGATGGAGCCATGGATGTGGGGATGGAGCCGTGGATGCAGGGACGGGTGCACAGACACATGGATGGACCCACAGACACACGTGCGCACACACAGAGGGACCCACGGACACGGGCATGGACCCACGGATGGACCCACAGCCCCATTGACGGACCCACAGCCCCACTGTTGCACTTCATAGACCCATTGATGGACCCATACACCATGGATGCACCCACAGCCCCACTGATGCACCCACAGCCCCATTGATGCACCCACAGCCCCACGGAAGGACCCATGCATCCACTGACGGGGGGGGGAAGTCTCACTGCCACCCCCAACGAGGGCTGCGCCCACCCACCCCTCACCCACGGACACATGGACAGACCCACGGATGGCCCCATAGACGGCCCCACAGCCCCACACACAGCCCCATAGACCCACAGACAGCCCCATTGATGGCCCCGTAGACCCACAGACAGCCCCAGAGATGGCCCCATGGAGAGCCCCATCGATGGCCCCACAGCCCCATAGCCCGCCCCATAGACGGCCCCCCCGCCCCACACAGACCCGCGGTCGCGCAGCTCCAGGCACGGGGGGGGGGGGGGGGGCCACGGACCCAGGGACCGAGCGGCAGCGCCGGACCGCGGGCAGGGGGGGCGTGGCCTGGGGAAGGGGCGTGGCCACGGCGAGGGGGCGTGGCCCCGAGGGCGCCCCCAGCCCTGCGGCTGTGGGGGGCGTGGTTTGAGGGAGGGGCGGGGCCTGGCGGGGCCTTGGCCAATGGGAGGCGCCCGATCCCTGCGGCTGCGGGGGCGGGGCTGGCGGAGGGGGCGTGGCCACTGGGGGGGCGCGCCCGGCCCTGCGGCTGTTGGGGGCGGGGAGGAGCGGAGGGGGCGGGGCTTGAGCGCAGGGGGCGGGGCTTGTCTTAAAGGGGACGCGGCGCCCTAGGAGCGGGTTTGTGGGGCCGGGGGGGGGGGGGGGGGGCAAGGGGGGAACCCAACCCCCCCCCCAAAGGCTTCTGGGAAACGGGGACGGGTCCCGGGGGGGCCCAGACCCAGATTGGGCGAAACGGGGGCGCGGGGGGGTCCCCTCCCCCCATCCCCCCCTTCCCCCCCCCGGGACCCAGGACACATTCGTGTCTTCCCCCCCCCCCCCCCCAGCCAATAGGGCGCGGGGGGCGTGGCCTGCAATGGAGAGGCCCCGCCCACTGCCCCCCCCCCATAAAGAGGCAGCGGCTCCTTTAAGAGGTGGAAACGTCCCTTTAATGTCACCCCCCCCCCCCCCCCGTGGGGCTCCTTGCGCCCCATAGAGGGTCCGTGAGCCCCGTATGGGGCTGGTGCTGCCCCATAGAGGGTCCCCGGTGCTCGTCGGCTGCTGGATCCTGCCCCACAGACACCCCCCAAGGCCGGTTTGGAGCCATTCGGCACCGGATCGTGCCCCGTGGAGACCCCATAAAGGGACAGATCCTGCCCCATAGAGACCCCAAAGCGCCCCATAAGGAGCCGGATCCTGCCCCATAGAGACCCCAAAGCGCCCCATAAGGGGCCGGATCCTGCCCCATAGAGACCCCAAAGCGCCCCATAAGGAGCCGGATCCTGCCCCATAGAGACCCCAAAGCGCCCCATAAGGGGCCGGATCCTGCCCCACAGAGACCCCAAAGAACCCCATAAGGGGCTGGTTCCTGCCCCATAGAGACCCTAAAGTGCCCCATAGAGACCCCAAAGCGCCCCATAAGGGGCCAGATCCTGCCCCACAGAGACCCCAAGGCGCCCCATAGAGACCGCAAAGAGCCCCATAAGGGGCTGGATCCTGCCCCATAGAGACCCCAAAGCGCCCCATAGAGACCCCAAAGAGCCCCATAAGGGGCTGGATCCTGCCCCATAGAGACCCCAAAGCGCCCCATAGAGACCCCAAAGAGCCCCATAAGGAGCTGGATCCTGCCCCACAGAGACCCCAAAGCGCCCCATAGAGACCCCAAAGCGCCCCATACAGACCCCAAAGAGCCCCATAAGGGGCCAAATCCTGCCCCATAGAGACCCCAAAGCGCCCCATAAGGGGCCGGATCCTGCCCCATGGACACTCCAAAGAGACCTCAAAGCACCCCATAAGGGGCCAAATCCTGCCCCATAGACACCCCAAAGCTCCCTATAAGGGGCCAGATCCTGCCCCATAGAGACCCCAAAGCGCCCCATAGAGACCCCAAAGAGCCCCATAAGGGGCCAAATCCTGCCCCATAGACACTCCAAAGAGACCCCAAAGCACCCCATAAGGGGCCAAATCCTGCCCCATAGACACCCCAAAGCTCCTTATAAGGGGCCAAATCCTGCCCCATAGAGACCCCAAAGCGCCCCATAGAGACCCCAAAGAGCCCCATAAGGGGCCAAATCCTGCCCCATAGACACTCCAAAGAGACCCCAAAGCACCCCATAAGGGGCCAAATCCTGCCCCATAGACACCCCAAAGCTCCTTATAAGGGGCCAAATCCTGCCCCATAGAGACCCCAAAGCGCCCCATAGAGACCCCAAAGCGCCCCATACAGACCCCAAAGAGCCCCATAAGGGGCCAAATCCTGCCCCATAGAGACCCCAAAGCGCCCCATAAGGGGCCGGATCCTGCCCCATGGACACTCCAAAGAGACCCCAAAGCACCCCATAAGGGGCCAAATCCTGCCCCATAGAGACCCCAAGCGCCCCATAGAGACCCCAAAGAGCCCCATAAGGGGCCAAATCCTGCCCCATAGAGACCCCAAAGCGCCCCATAGAGACCCCAAAGCGCCCCATACAGACCCCAAAGAGCCCCATAAGGGGCCGGATCCTGCCCCATAGAGACCCCAAAGCGCCCCATAGAGACCCCAAAGCGCCCCATACAGACCCCAAAGAGCCCCATAAGGGGCCGGATCCTGCCCCATAGAGACCCCAAAGCGCCCCATAGAGACCCCAAAGAGCCCCATAAGGGGCCGGATCCTGCCCCATAGAGACCCCAAAGCGCCCCATAGAGACCCCAAAGCGCCCCATAGAGACCCCAAAGCGCCCCATAAGGGCCCGGATCCTGCCCCATAGAGCCCCCCCCCCCCCCCCGCCCCGCTCAGCCCCGCAGCACCAGGACCCTCCCGCACTGCGCCAGGTCGAGGCCGTAGAGGCCGAGCCCGAGCCCGCTCAGCACCGCCACGAGCACGACGCGGTCCCAGGGGCAGGCGGGGCCGCAGCCCGGGGGCCTCCGCGCGCGGCCGCCGAGCTCCTCCCGGAAGCCGTACAGGGGCCACAGCACCGAGGCCGCCGCGTAGGCCGCGACCCCGGCGGCCGCGTAGAGCCCCAGCGCCCTGCGGGCCCGCTCCGGCTCGGCCGCGCAGGCCCCGCAGGCCCCGCAGAGGCAGCCGGCGACCAGCGCCAGGCCCACGGCGAAGGCCCCGCAGTAGAGGCCCAGGCACCAGCGCCAGGCCTCGGGCCCGGCCCCCGCGCCCTGCTCGGCCGCCAGCCCCAGCAGCACGAGGCTCAGCGCGGCCTCCGCCACCTTGAGCAGCCCGGCGGGGGTCGCCAGGAACGGCGCGGCCTGCCCGGGCCTAGCGCGGTCGCGGAGCACCTCGGCCCCGTAAAGCGCCGTGGCCAGGCCCGAAGCGACGGCGGCGGCGGCGCGGAGCGCTCGGGGCCCGGCCCCGTCGTTGTTGCCGCCGCCGCCGCCGCCGCCGTCGCGGAGGTGCCCGAGCGGCCACAGGACGGTGGCGGCGGCGCAGGCGGTGGCGGCGGCCGCGGCGTGCGCCAAGGGGAGGTCGCGGCGGGCCGGGAGGCGGCGCCAGGCCTCGGCCCCCAGCAGCAGCGCGGAGCCGGCGCACGACAGGGCCCAGGCGGCGGCGCAGCCCGGGCCCTCCCCCGGCAGCCAGCGCCCCCCAGCGGCCGCCGTGCTGAACGCCACGAGGCAGCTCAGCGCCTGCGCACAGCGCAGCGGGGACAGCGGCGGGAGGCAGAGGAGCGGCATCGCTGCGGGGGGGGGGGGGGAGAGGTCAATGGGGGGGTGT
This sequence comes from Psittacula echo, assembly GCF_963264785.1. NCBI lineage: Eukaryota > Metazoa > Chordata > Aves > Psittaciformes > Psittacidae > Psittacula > Psittacula echo. Next base: position 54,812 of record NW_027664258.1, on the reverse strand, counting down.
AGGGGGTCTATAGGGGGGTATAGGGGGGTATGGGGAGCTATGGGGGACCTATAGGGGAACAATAGGGGGCTATGAGAGGGGTATAGGGGTTAGGGGGGGGTATAGGGGGTCTATAGGGGGGTATGGGGGGACCTATAGGGGGCTATGGGAGGGGTATAGGGGTTATGGAGGGGTATAGGGGGTCTATAGGGGGGTATGGGGGGCTATGGGGGACCTATAGGGGAACAATAGGGGGCTATGAGAGGGGTATAGGGGTTAGGGGGGGGTATAGGGGGTCTATAGGGGGGTATGGGG
>NW_027664258.1:24750-54318 GCF_963264785.1 Psittacula echo | reverse complement strand
GTCCGGACGTTCTGCGAGGGTGAGGGGGGGGAGGGGGGCAAGGGAAGGGGGGGGGGGGAGGGGAGGGGGGGAGGGGGGGGAGGGAAGGGGGGAGGGAGGGGGGAGGGGCGGCTCTCGTCCCCCCTCCCCCCCCAACAGCTGTTTCCTGCCCCACATCTGGAAGTGATTGAGGGGGGATGGGGGGGGTTGGGGGGGGATGGGGGTCACGAGGGTCCCCCTGACCCCGCCCCCTCCCCCCCCAGTTCCCGCCATGAGCTTCCTCCTGTTCGCGCTCACCGGGCTCCACGGCCTCGGCCTCCTCCTGCTCTTCATCGCCACCCTGGGCAAGGTGCGACCCACAGCGACCCATAGGGACCGACCCCATAGCGGCACCCATAGAGTGAGGTGGGACCCATAGCGGGACCCACAGCAGAGCACAGTGGGGGCCTGGACCCAAAGAGCATCCCATCCATGGGGGTATGGGGAGGCTGGACCCATAGAGGAGGATAGGGGAGGGGGTTGGATCCATAGTGGGACCCATAGAGGGGAGTATGGGGGGTGGGACCCATAGCGTGGCCCGTAGAGGAGTGTGCGGTGTGTTAGGGTGTCTACGGGTGCCTGTGGGTGTCTATGGGGTGTCTATAGGGGTCTATGGGGTGCCTATGGGGTGTCTACGAGTGTCTATGGGGGTCTATGGGGTGTCTATGGGGTGTCTATGGGGGTCTACGGGTGTCTATAGGGGTCTATGGGGTGTCTATGGGATGTCTGTGGGTGTCTATGGGGTGTCTATAGGGGTCTATGGGGTGCCTATGGGGTGTCTACGAGTGTCTATGGGGGTCTATAGGGTGTCTGTGGGGTGTCTATGGGATGCCTGTGGGGTCTCTATGGGGTTTCTATGGGGGTCTATGGGGATCTATGGGATGTCTGTGGGTGTCTATGGGGTCTCTATGGGGTCTCTATGGGCATCTATAGGTGTCTATGGGGTGTCTATAGGGGTCTATGGGATGTCTATGGGTGTCTATGAGGTCTCTATGGGGCCTCTATGGGGGTCTATGGGGGCCTATGGGTGTCTCTGTGGGGTCTCTATAGGAGTCTATGGGGTGTCTATGGGATGTCTTTGGGTGTCTATGAGGTCTCTATGGGGTCTCTCTGGGTGTCTATGGGGCCTCTATGGGGGTCTATGGGGGTCTATGGGTGTCTCTGTGGGGTCTCTATAGGAGTCTATGGGGTGTCTATGGGATGTCTTTGGGTGTCTATGAGGTCTCTATGGGGTCTCTCTGGGTGTCTATGGGGCCTCTATGGGGGTCTATGGGTGTCTCTGTGGGTCCCGCTGCCCCAGATGCCCCCCGTGCCGCCCCCAGGCCTGGTGGGTGCTGCCGGACGGGGGCACCTTGAACCTTTGGTACGACTGCGAGTACCTGAACAGCACCCATGGGTGGGCCTGCGCCAGCACCGGGGACAGCCGTGAGCCATGGGGGCTGTGGGGCTGATGGGGGCGATGGGGACAGGAGGGGCCGGTGGCACCCATGGGAGACGCGGGAGGTGGGGGGCACAGAGCACCCGTGGGGGATGGAATCCAGCAGCCATGGGGGGGGGTCAGCCGTGGGGTAGCTGGGGTGCCCATGGGGTTCCATGTGGGGCACGTGGGATGTGTGGGGCACCCATGGGGGTGCCTGTGTGGGCTCATGTGTGTGATGGTAGCCACGTATCACACGTGTCATACATGTGTCATGCATGTGTGTTACATGGCACATGTATATCATACGTGTCGTACATGTACCATAGATATCGCGCACATGTGTCACACGTGTATCATGCATGTGTCATACGTGTACCATACATGTCATACGTGTACCATACATGTCATGTGTATCGTGCCTATGTCATACATGTGTCATACATGTGTCATACATGTCACATGTGTATCATGCATGTGTCATACATGTACCATACATATACCATGCATATACCATACTTATGTCATACGTGTGTACCATACATGTACCGTGCATGCGTCATACATGTCACATGAGTATCATGTATGTGTTACATATGTACCATATATACCATGCATATACCATACATGTGTCATGCATGTGTCATACATGTCACATGGGTATCATGTATGTGTCATACATGTACCAGACATATACCATGCATATACCATACTTATACATGTGTACCATACATGCATCATATATGTCACATGTGTATCATGTATGTGTCATATATGTACCATATATACCATGCATATACCATACATGTGTACCATACGTGTGTCATACATGTACCATACATGTGTCATACCTGTGTCACACGTGTATCATACGTGTCATACATGTCACACGTGTATCATGTGCGTCATACATGTGTCATGCATGTGTCATACATGTACCATACATGTCCCACGCGTGTCCCAGCCTGCCTGCGCGCTGCTCGGGGGCTCCTGCCCGCGGCGCTGCTGCTCTCGGCCGCCTCCTTTGGGCTCTTCCTGTGGCAGCTCCGGGGGGGGGCCCGAGGGAGCCTCTTCACCCCCGCGGGAGGCACCCAACTGCTGGCAGGTCAGTGGGAACCCCCCCCCCCATTGAGCCCAATGGAACCTCCCAAACCCCCGTTGAATCCAGTGGGCCCTCCTGTCCCCCCCTGTACTCAATGGACCCTCCCAACCCCGCCATTGAATCCCGTGGACCCTCCCAACCGCCCTATTGAGCCCAATGGAACCTTCAAGCCCCCCCCCATTGAACACAATGGACCCTCCCAACCCCCCCCCGTGATCCCAGTGGACCTTCCCAACCCCTCCCATGATCCCAATGGACCTTCCCAACCCCCCCCATACCCAATGAACCCTCCCAACCCCACCATTGAACCCAATGGACCCTCCCAACCCCCCCCCCCGTGATCCCAGTGGACCCTCCCAACCCCCCATGATCCCAGTGGACCTTCCCAATCCCCCCATTGAACTCAATGAACCCTCCCAACCCCGCCATTGAGCCCAATGGAACCTTCCAACCCCCCTCCATTGAACCCAATGGACCCTCCCAACCCCCCCATGATCCCAAAGGACCTTCCCAATCCCCCCATTGAACCCAATGGACCCTCCCCCACCCCCGTACCCAATGGAGCCTCCCACCCCCCCCCATGATCCCAATGGACCTTCCCAACCCCCCCATTGAACCCAATGGACTTTCCCAACCCCCCCCATTGAACCCAATGGACCTTCCCAACCCCCCCCATTGAACCCAATGGACCTTCCCAACCCCCGCCATTGAACCCAAGGAACCCTCCCAACCCCCCCCATGATCCCAAAGGACCTTCCCAGCCCCCCCATGATCCCAGTGGACCCTCCCAACCCCCCCCATGATCCCAAAGGACCTTCCCAACCCCCCCCATACCCAATGGCCCCTCCCACCCCCTGGCCCCGCCCCCCCCGGGTGCCGCAGCGCCCCCTAACGGCCTCGTCCCGCAGCGCTGGCGGCGCTCTTGGGGGCGGGGCTCTACGCGGCGCAGGGAGGGCGCCCCCTGGCGGGCGGCTTCGGCTACTGCTTCGCCCTGGCCTGGGCGGCCGCGGCGCTGGCGCTGGGCAGCGGCTGCGCGTATCTGCGCCTGCGCAAGGGGGCGTGACCCCCGCCGGGACACGCCCCCCCCCGCCTCCAAGCCACGCCCCCCGCCCGCCGCTAAGCCACGCCCCGCCCGCCGCCACGGCGCCCCCTACTGGGCCCACAACGCTTCCGACGCCGGCATCCGCGACGGCATCCGCGCGGCCAGTGACGTCATTGCGCCGTGACGTCATCGCGCCGTGACGTCATCGATGACGTGAACGGGGTCAGTGAGGCGGGCAATGACGTCAGCAAAGGCATCAGCACGGCCAATGACGTCGACAGCAAGACCCGCGCGGTCATTGACATCATCAGTGACGCATCATCAGTGGCGTCAATGTGGTCGATGACGTCATCAATGGCATCAACATGGTCAATGACATCATCAACTGCATCACCCGTGGCACCAGCAGAGCCAATGGCATCATCAATGACATCAACAGAGCCAATGACGTCACCAACGCATCAACACGGGCAGTGGCGTCATCAACAGTTCCCACGCAACCAATAGCACTGCCAATGACGTCATCAACAAGACCAGCGCAGCCAATGGTGCCACACCAGCAGCAGCGTGGCCGATGACATCATCAACAGCACCAAAATGACCACCAGCCTTGCCAACAGACTCAATGTCACTGATGACATCATCAATGACATCACCAACAGGGACACCAGCACAGCCAATGACATCACTGATGACATCACAGAAGACCCAGCCACGCCCTCCCTCCCCCCCCCCCGACAACATCATCATGTCAGCATGACGTCACCTAGACGTGGCCGTGACGTCACCCTCCTCTGGCAGTGACGTCATGGCCCGGGTGTGATCTCATTGGCTGCTCCCCATCTCCATGCGGAGGAATAAAACCTGAACGCCGGGTGCATTGTGGGTAATGGGGGGGTCAGAGCCCCTGCGTTGCCCCCAGGGTGCTGGGGGGGGCTATGGGGTGCTGTGGGGTTTAGGAGGGCTTTAGGGGTGCACAATGGGAGCTTAGAGGGTGTGGAGGTGATGGGGGGGTACAGGGCTGGGGAATGAGCAGTATTTGGGGGTGCAGGAGGGTGCAAACAGGGATTTGGGCTGTATTTGGGCTTATTTGGGGGTATTTGGGGTTATTTGGGGGTATTTGGGGGTATTTGGGGGTATTTGGGGTTATTTGGGGTTATTTGGGCTGTATTTGGGGGTATTTGGGTGTATTTGGGGGTATTTGCGGTTATTTGGGGTTATTTGGGGTTATTTGGGGGTATTTGGGGGTATTTGGGGGTATTTGGGGTTATTTGGGGTTATTTGGGCTGTATTTGGGGGTATTTGGGTGTATTTGGGGGTATTTGGGGTTATTTGGGGTTATTTGGGGGTATTTTGGGTTATTTGGGTTTTTTGGGGGTATTTGGGGTTATTTGGGGGTATTTGGGGGTATTTGGGGTTATTTGGGGGTATTTGGGGTTATTTGGGCTTATTTGGGGGTGTTTGGGGGTATTTGGGGTTATTTGGGCTGTATTTGGGGTTATTTGGGGGTATTTGGGGTTATTTGGGCTTATTTGGGGGTGTTTGGGGGTATTTGGGGTTATTTGGGGGTATTTGGGGGTATTTGGGCTGTATTTGGGGTTATTTGGGGGTATTTGGGGTATTTGAGGTGCTTTGGGGGTATTTGGGCTCCTGGCGCCCGCGTCTTTGGCCACGCCCCCTCCCTCCCAGGCCACACCCACCTCTCTCCGCAAGCCACGCCCCCCTACGGGCGGGGCCAATCAGGCGCAAGGGCGGGAAGGGCAAAGGCGGGAACGCGGCGCTGCGGGGTGCCGGGGGGGGGGGGGCGGGGGGTGGCGCTGGTCCTGCCCCATCGCTGCCCCCCCCCCGGCTCCGGGCGTTGGAAGGGTCCGGAGGGGGCGTGGCCAGGCGGGAGGGGGCGTGGCCAGGGGAGGGGCGGGGCTGGCGCCGGGGCCGGTGTCCCAGTGACCGGCGGCAGCTGCGGGATGCGGTGGGGAGCGTGAGAGGTGAGCGGCGGGACCCGCAGCGGCGCCCCATAGAGCCCCATAGCGACCCATAGGGACCCCGATACACCCCAAGGACATCCCATAGCGTCCCAATAACGTCCCGTAGCATCCCATATTGCTCCATAGCACCCCAATGACACCCAATAGCACCCCAATGACATCCCATAGCATCCCATAGTGCCCCAATGATATCCAATAGCACCCCAATGACACTACATAGCGCCTCATAGCACCCCAATGACACCCCATAGCATCCCAATGACACCCCATAGCACCCCAATGACACCCCATAGCACCCCAATGACACCACACACCACCCCAATGACACCCCATAGCATCCCAATGACACCCAATAACATCCTATAGCACCCCATAGCATCCCAATGACACCCCACAGCACCCCAATGACACCCCACAGCACCCCAATGACACCCCATAGCATCCCAATGACACCCAATAACATCCCATAGCACCGAACAGCATCCCAATGATACCCAATACCACCCCAATGACACTCCATAGCACCCCAATGACACCCCATAGCACTCCATAGCACCCCAATGACACCCCCCAGCACCCCAATACCTCCCAATAGCCCCCAATAACCTTCCCCTACCCCTCAATAACCCCCCATACCCCCGAACGCCCCTAACACACCCCCTAGCCCCTGCAATGCACCCCAATACCCCTCAGTGACCCACAGGACCCCATCACCCCCTTCCAGCCCAGCCCAGCACCCTCCGACACCCCCAGCACCCCACTATAGCCCCCAACACCCCCAATGCCCCCCAATGCACCCCAATGCCCCCCAATGCACCGCAATGCCCCCCAATGCCCCCCAATGCCCCCCAATGCACCCCATTTCCCCCCATTCCCCCCCCCTTCCCATTGCGCACCCCGGGGGGGGGGGCAGAGGGACCCGGCCCCGGCCCCGCAGCGGCCCCGCAGCCGCCGCCCCGGTCCCTGCATTTGTATTCAGCGAGCGGCGGCGGCGGCGGCTGCGGCAGGGCCGGGGGGGGCGGGCGGGGACGGAGCGGGGCAAAGGGGGCAAAGGGGGGTGATGGGGGAATGGGGGTGATGGGGGAATGGAGGGGAATGGGGGGTAATGGGAATGGGGGGTAATGGGAATGGGGGGTAATGGGAATGGGGGGAATGGGGGTGATGGGGGATAATGGGGGGCAAAAGGGCAACGAGGGGTAATGGGGGTAATGGAAGGGAATGGAGGGAATGGGGGTTAATGGGAATGGGGGCAATGGGGTGATGGAGGGAATGGAGGGGAATGGGGGGAATGGGGGGGAATGGGGGTAATGGGGAGTAATAGGGGGCAAAGGGGAAACGGGGGGTAATGGGGGCAATGGAGCATAATAGGGGTAATGGAGGGTAATTGGGGTAATGGAGGGTAACGGGGCAAGGGGGTAATGGGGGTGATGGGGAGCAAAGGGGCAATGGGGGGTAATAGGGGGTAATGGGGGGTAATGAGGGTAATGGGAGCAATGGAGGGCAATGGGAGCCCAATGGATGAACAGGGGGGCAATGGAGGGGGGATGAGTTCTGACCCTCCTCATCCCCCCCTCTCCCAGGTGCATCCCCAGCCCCCCCCCCGGACCTCCCATTTCTGCCCCCCCCAAGTCCTTGTCCCCCTCCCTGTGTCCCCAACACCCCCCTGACCCCCCCCGGCCCCCCCATCACCTCCCCCCATTTGCCATCCCCCCCTCACCCCCCCCAAGGCCGAGATGTGGCTGAGCCCTGCAGGACCGAGCTTGGAACGGGTAGGGGGGGCGACATTGGTGGGGGGGGCATAGGATGTGGGATGTGGGGTATGGGATATGGGATATGGGATATGGGATATGGGGTATGGGATATGGGATATGGGATATGGGATATGGGGTATGGGATATGGGGTATGGGATATGGGATATGGGGTATGGGATATGGGGTATGGGATATGGGATATGGGGTATGGGATATGGGATATGGGGTATGGGATATGGGGTATGGGATATGGGATATGGGGTATGGGATATGGGATATGGGATATGGGGTATGGGGTATGGGATATGGGGTATGGGATATGGGGTATGGGATATGGGATATGGGATATGGGATATGGGGTATGGGATATGGGGTATGGGATATGGGATATGGGGTATGGGATATGGGATATGGGATATGGGGTATGGGATATGGGGTATGGGATATGGGGTATGGGATATGGGATATGGGGTATGGGATATGGGGTATGGGATATGGGATATGGGATATGGGATATGGGGTATGGGATATGGGGTATGGGATATGGGGTATGGGATATGGGATATGGGGTATGGGATATGGGATATGGGGTATGGGATATGGGGTATGGGATATGGGGTATGGGATATGGGATATGGGGTATGGGATATGGGGTATGGGATATGGGGTATGGGATATGGGATATGGGATATGGGATATGGGGTATGGGGTATGGGGTATGGGATATGGGGTATGGGATATGGGGTATGGGATATGGGATATGGGGTATGGGGTATGGGGTATGGGGTATGGGATATGGGGTATGGGATATGGGATATGGGATATGGGGTATGGGATATGGGGTATGGGATATGGGATATGGGGTATGGGATATGGGGTATGGGATATGGGGTATGGGATATGGGATATGGGATATGGGGTATGGGATATGGGATATGGGGTATGGGATATGGGATATGGGGTATGGGGTATGGGATATGGGATATGGGGTATGGGATATGGGATATGGGATATGGGGTATGGGGTATGGGATATGGGATATGGGGTATGGGATATGGGATTTATGGGGTATGGGGTATGGGATATGGGATATATGGGGTATGGGATATGGGGTATGGGATATATGGGGTATGGGATATGGGATATGGGGTATGGGGTATGGGATATATGGGGTATGGGATATGGGATATGGGATATATGGGGTATGGGATATGGGGTATGGGATATATGGGGTATGGGATATGGGATATGGGGTATGGGATATGGGATATATGGGGTATGGGATATGGGGTATGGGATATGGGATATATGGGGTATGGGATATGGGGTATGGGATATATGGGGTATGGGATATGGGATATATGGGGTATGGGATATGGGGTATGGGGTATGGGGTATGGGATATGGGATATGGGGTATGGGGTTTGGGGTATGGGATATGGGGTATGGGATATGGGGTATGGGATATGGGATTTATGGGGTATGGGGTATGGGATATGGGATATATGGGGTATGGGATATGGGGTATGGGATATGGGATATATGGGATATGGGGTATGGGATATGGGATATGGGATATGGGGTATGGGATATGGGGTATGGGATATGGGATATGGGATATGGGGTATGGGGTATGGGATATGGGATATGGGGTATGGGATATGGGATATGGGGTATGGGGTATGGGACATGGGATATGGGATATGGGATATGGGATATGGGGTATGGGATATATGGGATATGGGGTATGGGATATGGGGTATGGGATATGGGATATGGGATATGGGGTATGGGGTATGGGATATGGGATATGGGGTATGGGATATGGGATATGGGGTATGGGGTATGGGATATGGGATATGGGATATGGGATATGGGATATGGGATATGGGGTATGGGATATATGGGATATGGGGTATGGGGTATGGGGTATGGGATATGGGATATGGGATATGGGATATGGGATATGGGGTATGGGATATATGGGATATGGGGTATGGGATATGGGGTATGGGATATGGGGTATGGGATATGGGATATGGGATATGGGGTATCGGATATATGGGATATGGGGTATGGGATATATGGGATATGGGGTATGGGATATGGGGTATGGGATATGGGGTATGGGATATGGGATATGGGATATGGGGTATCGGATATATGGGATATGGGGTATGGGATATATGGGATATGGGGTATGGGATATGGGGTATGGGATATGGGGTATGGGATATGGGATATGGGGTATGGGATATGGGGTATGGGATATATGGGATATGGGGTATGGGATATGGGGTATGGGGTATCGGATATATGGGCTATGTGCTGTGGGCTGTGGGGTCTCAGTATCTGACGCTGGGGCCCGGGCGCCCCAGTTGATCGCTGCCCCCCCCATCCCCTCTCTGTCTCCCCCCCCCAGCTCCCCCCACCATGAGCCCCCTGCCCAGGATGTTCTTCACCTTGGCCCTGGCCTGCGCCAGCCCCTTCCTGGCGCCCGAGGCGCCGCGGCGGGCGCTGAACGTGGCCGTGATCCTGAGCGGTTCCTCCTACGGCGCCGCGGGGCCGCGCCTGGCGCCGGGGCCGCTGCCGGGCTCCGCCTTCGAGGTGAACCCCATCGGGGTGGTGCTGAACGACACCAACCCGCGGAGCCTCATCCTGCGCCTCTGCGACGTCCTCTCCTCCCTGCCCGTCCATGGCGTCGTCTTCGAGGACGACGCCGGCTCCGAGGCCCTGGCCCAGATCCTCGACTTCGTCTCGGCGCAGACGGCCGTGCCCATCGTGGCCATCAACGGCGGCGCCGCCGTCGTCCTCACGCCCAAGGCGAGCCCGCGGCGGCCCTCGAGGGGCTTGGGGCGCGGCGGGGGGCGTCTGGATGGGGTTGGGATGGAGCTGGAGGTGGTCGGGGTGAGATGGGTGCTCTTAGATATGTTTGGGTGCTCCTAGATGGGGTTGGGTGCCTCTAGATGGGGTTGGGATGGAGCTAGAGGTGATTGGGACGAGATGGGTGCTCTTAGATATGTTTGGGTGCTCCTAGATGGGGTTGGGTGCCTCTAGATGGGGTTGGGATGGAGCTAGAGGTGATTGGGACGAGATGGGTGCTCTTAGATATGTTTGGGTGCTCCTAGATGGGGTTGGGTGCCTCTAGATGGGGTTGGGATGGAGCTAGAGGTGACTGGGACGAGATGGGTGCTCTTAGATATGTTTGGGTGCTCCTAGATGGGGTTGGGTGCCTCTAGATGGGGTTGGGATGGAGCTAGAGGTGATTGGGACGAGATGGGTGCTCTTAGATATGTTTGGGTGCTCCTAGATGGGGTTGGGTGCCTCTAGATGGGGTTGGGATGGAGCTAGAGGTGATTGGGATGAGATGGGTGCTCTTAGATATGTTTGGGTGCTCCTAGATGGGGTTGGGTGCCTCTAGATGGGGTTGGGATGGAGCTAGAGGTGATTGGGACGAGATGGGTGCTCTTAGATATGTTTGGGTGCTCCTAGATGGGGTTGGGTGCCTCTAGATGGGGTTGGCATGGAGCTAGAGGTGACTGGGATGAGATGGGTGCTCTTAGATATGTTTGGGTGCTCCTAGATGGGGTTGGGTGCCTCTAGATGGGGTTGGGATGGAGCTAGAGGTGATTGGGACGAGATGGGTGCTCTTAGATATGTTTGGGTGCTCCTAGATGGGGTTGGGTGCCTCTAGATGGGGTTGGGATGGAGCTGGAGGTGGTCGGGGTGAGATGGGTGCTCTTAGATATGTTTGGGTGCTCCTAGATGGGGTTGGGTGCCTCTAGATGGGGTTGGCATGGAGCTAGAGGTGATTGGGACGAGATGGGTGCTCTTAGATATGTTTGGGTGCTCCTAGATGGGGTTGGGTGCCTCTAGATGGGGTTGGGATGGAGCTGGAGGTGGTCGGGGTGAGATGGGTGCTCTTAGATATGTTTGGGTGCTCCTAGATGGGGTTGGGTGCCTCTAGATGGGGTTGGGATGGAGCTAGAGGTGACTGGGACGAGATGGGTGCTCTTAGATATGTTTGGGTGCTCCTAGATGGGGTTGGGTGCCTCTAGATGGGGTTGGCATGGAGCTAGCGGTGATTGGGACGAGATGGGTGCTCTTAGATATGTTTGGGTGCTCCTAGATGGGGTTGGGTGCCTCTAGATGGGGTTGGGATGGAGCTAGAGGTGATTGGGACGAGATGGGTGCTCTTAGATATGTTTGGGTGCTCCTAGATGGGGTTGGGTGCCTCTAGATGGGGTTGGCATGGAGCTAGAGGTGACTGGGACGAGATGGGTGCTCTTAGATATGTTTGGGTGCTCCTAGATGGGGTTGGGTGCCTCTAGATGGGGTTGGCATGGAGCTAGAGGTGATTGGGACGAGATGGGTGCTCTTAGATATGTTTGGGTGCTCCTAGATGGGGTTGGGTGCCTCTAGATGGGGTTGGGATGGAGCTAGAGGTGATTGGGACGAGATGGGTGCTCTTAGATATGTTTGGGTGCTCCTAGATGGGGTTGGGTGCCTCTAGATGGGGTTGGCATGGAGCTAGAGGTGACTGGGACGAGATGGGTGCTCTTAGATATGTTTGGGTGCTCCTAGATGGGGTTGGGTGCCTCTAGATGGGGTTGGCATGGAGCTAGAGGTGATTGGGACGAGATGGGTGCTCTTAGATATGTTTGGGTGCTCCTAGATGGGGTTGGGTGCCTCTAGATGGGGTTGGCATGGAGCTAGAGGTGATTGGGACGAGATGGGTGCTCTTAGATATGTTTGGGTGCTCCTAGATGGGGTTGGGTGCTTCTAGATGGGGTTGGCATGGAGCTAGAGGTGATTGGGATGAGATGGGTGCTCTTAGATATGTTTGGGTGCTCCTAGATGGGGTTGGGTGCCTCTAGATGGGGTTGGGATGGAGCTAGAGGTGATTGGGACGAGATGGGTGCTCTTAGATATGTTTGGGTGCTCCTAGATGGGGTTGGGTGCCTCTAGATGGGGTTGGGATGGAGCTAGAGGTGATTGGGATGAGATGGGTGCTCTTAGATATGTTTGGGTGCTCCTAGATGGGGTTGGGTGCCTCTAGATGGGGTTGGGATGGAGCTAGAGGTGATTGGGATGAGATGGGTGCTCTTAGATATGTTTGGGTGCTCCTAGATGGGGTTGGGTGCTTCTAGATGGGGTTGGCATGGAGCTAGAGGTGATTGGGACGAGATGGGTGCTCTTAGATATGTTTGGGTGCTCCTAGATGGGGTTGGGTGCCTCTAGATGGGGTTGGGATGGAGCTAGAGGTGATTGGGACGAGATGGGTGCTCTTAGATATGTTTGGGTGCTCCTAGATGGGGTTGGGTGCCTCTAGATGGGGTTGGGATGGAGCTAGAGGTGATTGGGACGAGATGGGTGCTCTTAGATATGTTTGGGTGCTCCTAGATGGGGTTGGGTGCCTCTAGATGGGGTTGGGATGGAGCTAGAGGTGATTGGGACGAGATGGGTGCTCTTAGATATGTTTGGGTGCTCCTAGATGGGGTTGGGTGCCTCTAGATGGGGTTGGGATGGAGCTAGAGGTGATTGGGACGAGATGGGTGCTCTTAGATATGTTTGGGTGCTCCTAGATGGGGTTGGGTGCCTCTAGATGGGGTTGGCATGGAGCTAGAGGTGATTGGGACGAGATGGGTGCTCTTAGATATGTTTGGGTGCTCCTAGATGGGGTTGGGTGCCTCTAGATGGGGTTGGGATGGAGCTAGAGGTGACTGGGACGAGATGGGTGCTCTTAGATATGTTTGGGTGCTCCTAGATGGGGTTGGGTGCCTCTAGATGGGGTTGGCATGGAGCTAGAGGTGATTGGGACGAGATGGGTGCTCTTAGATATGTTTGGGTGCTCCTAGATGGGGTTGGGTGCCTCTAGATGGGGTTGGGATGGAGCTAGAGGTGATTGGGACGAGATGGGTGCTCTTAGATATGTTTGGGTGCTCCTAGATGGGGTTGGGTGCCTCTAGATGGGGTTGGGATGGAGCTAGAGGTGACTGGGACGAGATGGGTGCTCTTAGATATGTTTGGGTGCTCCTAGATGGGGTTGGGTGCCTCTAGATGGGGTTGGGATGGAGCTAGAGGTGATTGGGATGAGATGGGTGCTCTTAGATATGTTTGGGTGCTCCTAGATGGGGTTGGGTGCCTCTAGATGGGGTTGGCATGGAGCTAGAGGTGATTGGGATGAGATGGGTGCTCTTAGATATGTTTGGGTGCTCCTAGATGGGGTTGGGTGCCTCTAGATGGGGTTGGGATGGAGCTAGAGGTGATTGGGACGAGATGGGTGCTCTTAGATATGTTTGGGTGCTCCTAGATGGAGATGGGTGCCTCTAGATGGGGTTGGGATGGAGCTAGAGGTGATTGGGACGAGATGGGTGCTCTTAGATATGTTTGGGTGCTCCTAGATGGGGTTGGGTGCTTCTAGATGGGGTTGGGATGGATCTAGAGGTGATTGGGATGAGATGGGTGCTCTTAGATATGTTTGGGTGCTCCTAGATGGGGTTGGGTGCCTCTAGATGGGGTTGGCATGGAGCTAGAGGTGATTGGGACGAGATGGGTGCTCTTAGATATGTTTGGGTGCTCCTAGATGGGGTTGGGTGCCTCTAGATGGGGTTGGGATGGAGCTAGAGGTGATTGGGATGAGATGGGTGCTCTTAGATATGTTTGGGTGCTCCTAGATGGGGTTGGGTGCCTCTAGATGGGGTTGGCATGGAGCTAGAGGTGATTGGGATGAGATGGGTGCTCTTAGATATGTTTGGGTGCTCCTAGATGGGGTTGGGTGCCTCTAGATGGGGTTGGCATGGAGCTAGAGGTGATTGGGACGAGATGGGTGCTCTTAGATATGTTTGGGTGCTCCTATATGGGGTTGGGTGCCTCTAGATGGGGTTGGGATGGAGCTGGAGGTGGTCGGGGTGAGATGGGTGCTCTTAGATATGTTTGGGTGCTCCTAGATGGGGTTGGGTGCCTCTAGATGGGGTTGGGATGGAGCTAGAGGTGATTGGGACGAGATGGGTGCTCTTAGATATGTTTGGGTGCTCCTAGATGGGGTTGGGTGCTTCTAGATGGGGTTGGCATGGAGCTAGAGGTGATTGGGACGAGATGGGTGCTCTTAGATATGTTTGGGTGCTCCTAGATGGGGTTGGGTGCCTCTAGATGGGGTTGGGATGGAGCTAGAGGTGATTGGGATGAGATGGGTGCTCTTAGATATGTTTGGGTGCTCCTAGATGGGGTTGGGTGCCTCTAGATGGGGTTGGCATGGAGCTAGAGGTGACTGGGACGAGATGGGTGCTCTTAGATATGTTTGGGTGCTCCTAGATGGGGTTGGGTGCCTCTAGATGGGGTTGGGATGGAGCTAGAGGTGATTGGGAAGAGATGGGTGCTCTTAGATATGTTTGGGTGCTCCTAGATGGGGTTGGGTGCCTCTAGATGGGGTTGGGATGGAGCTAGAGGTGACTGGGACGAGATGGGTGCTCTTAGATATGTTTGGGTGCTCCTAGATGGGGTTGGGTGCCTCTAGATGGGGTTGGCATGGAGCTAGAGGTGATTGGGATGAGATGGGTGCTCTTAGATATGTTTGGGTGCTCCTAGATGGGGTTGGGTGCCTCTAGATGGGGTTGGCATGGAGCTAGAGGTGATTGGGACGAGATGGGTGCTCTTAGATATGTTTGGGTGCTCCTAGATGGGGTTGGGTGCCTCTAGATGGGGTTGGCATGGAGCTAGAGGTGGTTGGGGGCTTTTGGATGGATCTAGAGGTGGTTGGGATGAGATGGGTGCTTCTAGGTGGGGTTGGGATGGAGCCCGAGGTGGTTGGGTGCTGCTGGCTTGGGGATGCTCCAGGTGAGGGGATGCTGGGCAGCCGGGCAGCAGTGGAGGGGTGGACGGGGACAGGGAAGCCCAAGTGGCCACAAGCCCATTGGGGGCCACCCAAGTCCTTCCCAACCCAACCATCCCCAACCCTCCCATGTTCGGACCCCCTTGACCAACCCCAACGCAAGGGTCCCAGCCATGGCCAGGGCCACCCAAGGGTCCCGAGCCCATCCAGAGCCGCCTCCTGTCCCCGCGCAGGAGAAGGGCTCCACGTTCCTGCAGCTGGGCTCGTCCACGGAGCAGCAGCTCCGGGTGATCCTGGAGGTGCTGGAGGAGTACGATTGGACGTCCTTCGCCGTCCTCACCACGCTGCTGCCGGGCCACGAGGACGTCGTGGACTACGTGGAGGTCCTGACCGACGGCAGCTTCATCGGCTGGGAGCACCGCGGCGTCCTCACGCTCAACCTCAGCGGCGACGCCGACGGCTCCCGCCTGCGGCGCCAGCTCCGCGACGTCACGGCGCAGATCCGGCTCCTCTACTGCTCCCGCGAGGAGGCCGAGGCCATCTTCCGCGCCGCGCACGACGTCGGCTTGACCGGCCCCGGTTACATCTGGTTCCTGGTGGGGACCAACCTGGCCGGCAGCAGCCGGCTCCCGGAGCACGTCCCCGCGGGGCTCTTCGCGGTGCTGTCGGCGGGATGGAGGGACGAGCTCCAGCACCGGCTCCGCAACGGCGTCGCCATCGTGGCCAAGGGGGCCGAGGCGCTGCTGCGGGACTACGGCTTCGTCCCCGAGTTCAACAACGACTGCCGGGCGCCCAACGTCACCCACAGCAAGGAGAACCTGCACCGGTGAGCGCCGGCGCGAGCGCGGCCAAGGGCGCCCAGTGGGTCCCAACCGCGTCCAGGGCCACCCAATGGACCCCAACCCAGCCACATCAGGACCCACTCAACCATCCCCAACCCAACTGTCCTCAATCACATCGAGGGGCACCCAATGGTCCCCAACCATGGCCAGGGGCACCCAATGGTCCTCAACCCCAGCTGTATCCAGAGTTGTCCCAACCTTGTCTAGGGGCACCCAATGGTCCCCAGCCACGTCTATGAGCACCCAATGGTCCCCAACCGCGTCTATGAGCACCCAATGGTCCCCAACCACGTCTATGGGCACCCAATGGTCCCCAACCACATCTATGAGCACCCAATGGTCCCCAACCGCGTCTATGAGCACCCAATGGTCCCCAACCACGTCTCTGGGCACCCAATGGTCCCCAACCACGTCTATGGGCACCCAATGGTCCCCAACCACGTCTATGGGCACCCAATGGTCCCCAACCACGTCTATGGGCACCCAATGGTCCCCAACCACGTCTATGGGCATCCAATGGTCCCCAACCACGTCTATGGGCACCCAATGGTCCCCAACCACGTCTATGGGCACCTAATGGTCTCCAACCACGTCTATGGGCACCCAATGGTCCCCAACCACGTCTATGGGCACCTAATGGTCTCCAACCACGTCTATGGGCACCCAATGGTCCCCAACCACGTCTCTGGGCACCCAATGGTCCCCAACCACGTCTCTGGGCACCCAATGGTCCCCAACCACGTCTCTGGGCACCCAATGGTCCCCAACCACGTCTATGGGCACCTAATGGTCCCCAACCACGTCTAGGGGCACCCAATGGTCCCCAGCCACGTCTAGGGGCACCCAATGGTCCCCAACCACGTCTATGGGCACCCAATGGTCCCCAACCACGTCTATGGGCACCCAATGGTCCCCAACCACGTCTATGGGCACCCAATGGTCCCCAACCACGTCTATGGGCACCCAATGGTCCCCAACCACGTCTATGGGCACCCAATGGTCCCCAACCACGTCTAGGGGCACCCAAGACCCACTTGACCATCCCCAACCCTTAGGACCGGTGACGGTGGTGCCCTGGTGCCATCGGCGCCGCCACCTCCGCAGGTACTTCATGAACATCACATGGGGGCAGAAGGACTTCTCCTTCAACGAGGACGGGTACCTGGTGAACCCTTCGCTGGTCGTCATCTCCCTCACCAAGGAGCGGAGCTGGGAGGTGGTGAGTGCCCGGCGGTGCCGGCGCTGTCAGCGTCACCCCCGTGCCCCGTGTCCCGCGCCGCGACGCCGTCCCCACGTCCCCGCATGCAGGTGGGCAGCTGGGAGCACCAGATCCTCCGCATGAAGTACCCGGTGTGGTCCCGCTACGGCAAGTTCCTGCAACCGGTTGACGGCGACCAGCACCTGATGGTGGCCACGCTGGAGGAGCGCCCCTTCGTCATCGTGGAGAGCATCGACCCCTCCACCGGCACCTGCATCCGCGACTCCGTGCCCTGCCGCAAGCAGCTCAACCGCACCTCCACGTGGGTGCCCCCCGCTTTGGGGTCCCCATCGGCCCCCCACAAGTGCCCCCCCCCATTCCAGCCCCCATCTCCCCACAGCCCCACCATGGAGCTCTTCGAGAAGAAGTGCTGCAAAGGCTTCTGCATCGACATCCTCAAGCGCTTGGCCCGCGCCGTCGGCTTCACCTACGACCTCTACCTGGTCACCAACGGCAAGCATGGCAAGAAGATCGATGGGGTGTGGAATGGAATGGTGGGAGAGGTGGGGACAAACCCCCCCCCCCCCGCACGCCCCACAGCACCCCACGGATGGATATGGGGGTTGGACACGAGGAGGTTGGGGGGCGGACCAAGACTTGTGGGGGTCAAGGGGCCCTTTAGCCGCGTCCCTCGCCGCAGGTGTTCTATGGGCGGGCGGACATGGCCATCGGCTCCTTGACCATCAACGAGGAGCGCGCCGAGATCATCGACTTCTCGGTGCCCTTCGTGGAGACCGGGATCAGCGTCATGGTGTCGCGGAGCAACGGCACCGTGTCCCCCTCCGCCTTCCTGGGTAGGGCCCGGCCGGCGTCACCGCGACGGCGATGACACCGCCACGGCGGTGACGCTGACGCCGACGCCTCCCGTGCCCCACCGCAGAGCCCTACAGCCCGGCCGTGTGGGTCATGATGTTCGTCATGTGCCTCACCGTGGTGGCCGTCACCGTCTTCATCTTCGAGTACTTCAGCCCCGTGGGCTACAACCGCAGCTTGGCCGCGGGGCAGCGTGAGTTGGTGGCACCAAGAGAGCGGGGCGCGATGGGAGACAGGGGGTCCCCATTGCCCCCATTGTCCCCATTGTCCCATTGTCCTCATTGCACCCATTGCCCCCCATTGCCCCCATTGCCCCCATTGTCCCCATTGCCCCCATTGCCCCCATTGTCCTCATTGCCCCATTGTCCCCATTGCACCCATTGCCCCCCATTGCCCCCATTGCCCCATTGTCCCCATTGCACCCATTGCCCCCATTGCCCCCATTGCCCCCATTGTCCCCATTGCCCCCATTGCACCCATTTCCCCCATTGCCCCCATAGGTGCCGGCGGCTCCACCTTCACCATCGGCAAATCCATTTGGCTCCTTTGGGCTTTGGTCTTCAACAACTCGGTGCCGGTGGAGAACCCCAAGGGCACCACCAGTAAGATCATGGTGCTGGTCTGGGCCTTCTTCGCCGTCATCTTCCTCGCCAGCTACACCGCGAACCTGGCGGCCTTCATGATCCAGGAGGAGTACGTGGACACCGTGTCCGGCCTCAGCGACCGCAAGGTGCCACCACGGGGGTGCCGATGGGTGCTGATGGGTGTGGATGAGTGCTCATGGGTGCTGATGGGTACTGGTAGGTGCTGATGGGTGTCGATGGGTGCCGATGGGTACCATGGGTGCCGATGGGTGCCGATGTGTACCAATGGGTGCCAATGTGTACCAGTGGGTGCCGACGGGTGCTGATGGGTACCAATGGGTGTTGATGGGTGCTGATGGGTACTGATGGGTGCTGATGGGTGTTGATGGGTACCAATGAGTGCTGATGGGTGCCGATGGGTGCTGATGGGGGCTATGGGTGCCGATGGGTGCTGATGGGCGCCGATGGGTGTCGATGGGTACCGATGGGTGCTGATGCATGCTGATGGGTGTTGATGGGTACCAATGGGTGCCGATGGGTGCTGATGGATACCGATGGGTACTGATGGGTGCCGATGGGTGCTGATGGATTCCGATGGGTACTGGTGGGTACCGATGGGTGCTGATGGGTGCCGATGGATACCAATGGGTGCCAGTGGGTGCCAGTGGGTGCCAATGGATACCAACGGGTACCGATGGGTACTGATGGGTGCTGATGGATACTGATGGGTACCGATGGGTGCCGATGGGTACCAATGGGTGTTGATGGGTGCTGTTGGCTACTGATGGGAGTTGATGGGTGTTGATGGGTGCCGATGGGTGTTGATGGGTACCAATGGGTGCTGATGGGTGCCGATGGGTACTGATGGGCACCATGGGTGCTGATGGGTGCCGATGGGTGTTGATGGGCGCCGATGGGTGCTGATGGGCACCATGGGTGCTGATGGGTGCCGATGGGTGTTGATGGGCGCCGATGGGTGTTGATGGGTACCGATGGGTGCTGATGGGTGCTGATGGGTGTTGATGGGTACCAATGGGTGCCGATGGGTGCTGATGGATACCGATGGGTACCAATGGGTGCCGATGGGTGCTGTTGGCTACCAGTGGGTGCCAATGGGTACCGATGGATACCGATGGGCGCCGTGGGGGGTCAGTTCCAGCGCCCGCAGGAGCAGTACCCGCCGCTGCGGTTCGGGACGGTGCCCAACGGGAGCACGGAGAAGAACATCCGGAGCAATTACCCCGCCATGCACAGCTACATGGTGCGCTTCAACCAGCGCGGCGTGGAGGACGCCCTGCAGCACC
Source organism: Psittacula echo (assembly GCF_963264785.1). Classification (NCBI taxonomy): domain Eukaryota; kingdom Metazoa; phylum Chordata; class Aves; order Psittaciformes; family Psittacidae; genus Psittacula; species Psittacula echo. The sequence goes on along the minus strand of NW_027664258.1, from coordinate 34,370 downwards.
TCAAGACAGGGTGCGGCCAAGGGGCGGAGCCTGGGAAAGTGGGCGGGGCTTAGGGTGTGGGCGGGGCTAAGTGGTTGAGGGCGGGGCTTGGGGGAGGGGCTTAAAGGTACCAGTGGGGCTTATAGATGCATATAGGGACATGGGCGGGGCTTAGCGGTCCATATATGGACATGGGAGGGGCTTACTGATACAAAGGTGCTGTGGGCGGGGCTTACAGATCCGTATATGGCTGTGGGTGGGGCTTGCTGCTCCATATATGGTTGTGGGCGTGGCTTGTTGTTCCATATATGGTAGTGGGTGTGGCTTATTGAGCCATGTATGGCTGTGGGCGTGACTTGTTGCTCCATATATGGTTGTGGGCGTGGCTTATTGCTCCATATAGGGCAGTGGGTGTGACTTATTGAGCCATGTATGGTTATGGGCGTGGCTTATTGATCCATATATGGCAGTGGGTGTGACTTATTGAGCCATGTATGGTTATGGGCGTGGCTTATTGATCCATATATGGCGGTGGGCGTGGCTTGTTGACCCATATATGTCTGTGGGCGTGGATTGTTGCTCCATATATGGCAGTGGGTGGGGCCTATTGATCCATGTATGGCAGTGGGTGTGACTTATTGAGCCATGTATGGTTATGGGCGTGGCTTATTGCTCCATATATGGCAGTGGGTGTGGCTTGTTGACCCGTATATGTCTGTGGGTGTGGCTTATTGCTCCATGTATGGCTGTGGGCGTGGCTTATTTCTCCATATATGGCTGTGGGCGGGGCCTATTGAGCCACGTATGGCTGTGGGCGTGGCTTGTTGCTCCATATACGGCTGTGGGTGTGGCTTATTGCTCCATATATGGCTGCGGGCCCGGCTGATTGCTCCACGTACGGCTGCGAGAGGGCTTCGTTCCCCCCCCGAGCCGGCCGTGGGCGTGGCTGCCCCGTCCATATATGGACGTGGGCGGTGCAGCGGGCGGGGCTGGCGCCCGGGGGCGGGGTTGCTCGGTAGCCCCGCCCCCGTTGGCCGGCAGGAAGCTGGACGCGTTCATCTACGACGCGGCGGTGCTCAATTACCTGGCGCGCAAGGAGGAGGGCTGCAAGCTCGTCACCATCGGCTCGGGCAAGGTCTTCGCCTCCACCGGCTACGGCATCGCCCTGCAGCGCGGCTCCCGCTGGAAGCGCCCCGTGGACCTGGCGCTGCTGCAGCTCCTGGGGGACGGTACCGGCACGGGGGGGAAGGCACCGGGGTGACCCCAGTGCCCCATGGAGCATCCCAATGTCCCATGGAGCATCCCAGTGACCCATGGAGCATCCCAATGACCCAACACCCCATAGACCATCCCCACGCCCCATAGACCATCCCCACGCCCCATAGACCATCCCCACGCCCCATAGACCATCCCAACACCCCATAGATCATCCCAACACCCCATAGACCATCCCAACACCCCATAGATCATCCCAACGCCCCATAGACCATCCCAACACCCCATAGATCATCCCAACACCCCATAGACCATCCCAACACCCCATAGATCATCCCAACGCCCCATAGACCATCCCAACACCCCATAGACCATCCCAACGCCCCATAGACCATCCCAACACCCCATAGACCATCCCAACACCCCATAGATCATCCCAACACCCCATAGACCATCCCCACGCCCCATAGACCATCCCAACACCCCATAGACCATCCCAACACCACATAGACCATCCCCACGCCCCATAGACCATCCCAACACCCCATAGACCATCCCAACACCCCATAGACCATCCCAACACCCCATAGATCATCCCAACACCCCATAGACCATCCCAACGCCCCATAGACCATCCCAACACCCCATAGACCATCCCAACACCACATAGACCATCCCAACACCCCATAGACCATCCCCACGCCCCATAGACCATCCCAACACCCCATAGACCATCCCCACGCCCCATAGACCATCCCAACACCACATAGACCATCCCAACACCCCATAGACCATCCCCACGCCCCATAGACCATCCCAACACCACATAGACCATCCCAACACCCCATAGACCATCCCAACACCCCATAGACCATCCCAACACCCCATAGACCATCCCCACGCCCCATAGACCATCCCAACGCCCCATAGACCATCCCAACACCCCATAGACCATCCCAACACCACATAGACCATCCCCACACCCCATAGACCATCCCCACGCCCCATAGACCATCCCAACACCCCATAGATCATCCCAACACCCCATAGACCATCCCCACGCCCCATAGACCATCCCAACACCCCATAGATCATCCCAACACCCCATAGACCATCCCAACACCCCATAGACCATCCCAACGCCCCATAGACCATCCCAACACCCCATAGACCATCCCAACACCACATAGACCATCCCCACGCCCCATAGACCATCCCAACGCCCCATAGACCATCCCAACACCCCATAGACCATCCCAACACCCCATAGATCATCCCAACACCCCATAGACCATCCCAACGCCCCATAGACCATCCCAACACCCCATAGACCATCCCAACACCCCATAGACCATCCCCACGCCCCATAGATCATCCCAACACCCCATAGACCATCCCAACACCCCATAGACCATCCCAACACCCCATAGACCATCCCCACGCCCCATAGACCATCCCAACACCCCATAGACCATCCCAACACCCCATAGACCATCCCCACGCCCCATAGACCATCCCAACACCACATAGACCATCCCAACACCCCATAGACCATCCCCACGCCCCATAGACCATCCCAACACCACATAGACCATCCCAACACCCCATAGACCATCCCAACACCCCATAGACCATCCCCACGCCCCATAGACCATCCCAACGCCCCATAGACCATCCCAACACCCCATAGATCATCCCAACACCCCATAGACCATCCCCACGCCCCACAGATGACACCATCCACCCGGAGCTGACCCCCTAAGCCCCCTGTGTTGAGCCCCAAGTCCCCGCGGTGACGCCGCGCGTGTCCCCCCGCCCCATGGCAGACGAGATCGAGATGCTGGAGCGGCTGTGGCTGTCGGGGATCTGCCACCAGGAGAAGCTGGAGGTGATGAGCAGCAAGCTGGACATCGACAACATGGCCGGGGTGTTCTACATGCTCCTGGTGGCCATGGGGCTCAGCCTCCTGGTCTTCGCCGCCGAGCACCTGGTGCACCGCGAGCTGCGGCACCGCCGGCACCGGGCCCCGCGGCCACGGGCGCTGCTGGCGCTGAGCAGGGTGAGGGCAGAGAGGGGAGAGAGGGGGGTGGGGTATGGGGTATGGGGTATGGGATATGGGGTATAGGATATGGGATATGGGGTATGGGATATGGGATATGGGGTATGGGATATGGGGTATGGGGTATGGGATATGGGGTATGGGATATGGGGTATAGGATATGGGATATGGGGTATGGGATATGGGATATGGGGTATGGGATATGGGGTATGGGATATGGGGTATGGGGTATGGGATATGGGATATGGGGTATGGGGTATGGGATATGGGGTATGGGGTATGGGATATGGGGTATGGGGTATGGGGTATGGGGTATGGGATATGGGATATGGGGTATGGGGTATGGGATATGGGGTATGGGATATGGGGTATGGGGTATGGGATATGGGGTATGGGGTATGGGGTATGGGATATGGGGTATGGGGTATGGGATATGGGGTATGGGGTATGGGGTATGGGATATGGGATATGGGGTATGGGATATGGGGTATGGGGTATGGGGTATGGGATATGGGGTATGGGGTATGGGGTATGGGATATGGGGTATGGGGTATGGGATATGGGGTATGGGATATGGGGTATGGGATATGGGATATGGGGTATGGGGTATGGGGTATGGGGTATGGGATATGGGGTATGGGATATGGGATATGGGGTATGGGGTATGGGATATGGGGTATGGGATATGGGGTATGGGGTATGGGGTATGGGGTATGGGATATGGGGTATGGGATATGGGGTATGGGATATGGGATATGGGGTATGGGGTATGGGGTATGGGGTATGGGATATGGGGTATGGGATATGGGATATGGGGTATGGGATATGGGGTATGGGGTATGGGATATGGGGTATGGGGTATGGGGTATGGGATATGGGGTATGGGATATGGGGATTCCCCCCCAACGCCACGCTCTCCCCCCAGGGCATGTACAGCTGCTGCAGCCCCGAGGACCCTTCCCCCTCCTCCCCCCACCCCCTCCACCCTCCCCCTCTTCCCACGCCCCCTCCCCCTCCCCGCGACCGCCGCCCCCCCCGGACCCCCCCCCCTCGCCGGGGGCCCCCCCCTCCCCCTGCCCCTCCCCCCGCCGCCTTCCACCGCTTCTACGGCCCCATCGAACCGCAGGGGCTGAGCCGGGGGGGGGGCGGCGGCGGGGGGGGGGGGGTGGGGGTCGGGCCCTGCCCGCGCTCCCCCCCCCACCCCTCCCCCCCCGAGCCCGGCCCCTCCCCCTGGTCCCGCCGCGCGCTGCGGGGGCTCTACGAGGCGGGGGGGGGAGGGGCGGGACACGACCCCTCCCCCCCGGACCCCCCCCTCTTCCCTTACTCCCGTTTGTTCTACGAGGACGAGCGGAGCCCCCCGCCCCCCCCCCGCGAGCGCCCCCCCCGCCGCGGCCCCCCCCGCGGCTTGGGGGTGGGGGGAGGCGGGGGGGACCCCGAGGCGCAGCCGCTGCTCCGCGGCCCCCCCGCCACCCCCCGCGCCCACCCCTGCCGGGGGCACCCCCCCCCCTTCGCCGCCGCCCCTCCCCCCCCGTTCTACCCCGACCTCTCCGACTCCGAGTCCGAGCCCCCCTCCCCTCCCCCCCCGGCCAGCGCCGCGGCCCCTCCCCCCCCCACCCCCCCCCCGGCCTTACCTCACCCCCCGCCTTCCTCCGCGGCCCCCCCTCCCCCCTGCTGGTGCACCCCTCCCCCCCACTGCTGCACCCTCCCCCCGGGCCGCGAGCGGGGGGGGCACCCCCTCCCCCCCCCTCCCCCCCCGGGGCGCTGCTGGTCCGCGGAGAAGCTGCCGGGGGGCGGGGGGTGGGGGTGGGGGGGAGGGGGGGGCTGGGGCAGCCTCGAGCTCCTGGGGACCCCCCCGCACGCCTTCCCCCACCCCCCCCATCACCACCACCCCCCCCCGCCCCTCCCCCGCTGCCGGAGCTGCTCGGCCGAGAGGCTCCGGGACTGGGAGGGGGGGCCCTGGGGACACCCCCCCCCTCCCCCCGCCCTGTGCCCGGCCTGGCCCGGAGGGGGGGGAGGGGCTCATTGGGGCGGGGGGGGCGGGTTCTGGGGGTTCCCTCCCCCCCCCCACCTCCCGCCCTTCCCCCGCCCCCTCCCGCACCGCTGCGGCCGCCGCCGCCCCCCCCCGGCCTCGCGCAGCCTCGAGGACCTGAGCGCGTGGGGGGGGGCGGGGGGGTTCTGGGGGGGCCCGGGGGGGGCAGGGCTGGGCTCGGCCCCTCCCCCCCTGTCCCCCTCCCCCCCGCCCCGCGGGCAGCGCCGCGCGTGGGGGGTGGGGGCGGGGGGAGGGGGCGGGGCCCGGCGCGGGGGGGAGGGGCCGCTGGGCGCGCGCCGGGGCTCCGCCCACTTCTCCAGCCTCGAGTCCGAGGTGTGAGGGGAGGGGGGGGGTCAGAGGTCAAGGTCAGGTCACGGTGGCGCCTGAGGTGACAACGAGGCCAGGGTTGGTTCCCATGGCAACAACAGGGATGGGGATGGTTCCCATGGCGACAACAGGGATGGGGATGGTTCCCATGGCGACAACAGGGATGGGGATGGTTCCCATGGCAACAACAGGGATGGGGATGGTTCCCATGGCGACAACGAGGATGGGGATGGTCCCCATGGAGATAACAGGGATGGGGATGGTTCCCATGGTGACAGCGAGGATGGGGATGGTTCCCATGGCGACAACGAGGATGGGGATGGTCCCCATGGAGATAACAGGGATGGGGATGGTTCCCATGGTGACAGCGAGGATGGGGATGGTCCCCATGGTGACAACGAGGATGGGGATGGTTCCCATGGCGACAACGAGGATGGGGATGGTCCCCATGGTGACAACAGGGATGGGGATGGTTCCCATGGCAACAACAGGGATGGTTCCCATGGCAACAACGAGGATGGGGATGGTCCCCATGGCAACAACGAGGATGGGGATGGTCGTCATGGGGACAAGGACAAGGTCATGGTGGCGCTGAGGTGACAACGAGGTGACAGCAGCACCCATGGGGTACCCCTGAGGATGAGGATGGTTCCTGTGGCACCTATGGGACAACAAGGACAAGGTCGGGTCCCTGTGGCACCGGGTGACACCATCGAGGACAAGGACAAGGACAGCGCCTTATGGCAGCCATGGTGACAAGGACGCGTCCCCATGGGGTGACACTGCGAGGAGGAGACCCCAGCAGGACACAGGGTTTGTCCCCAAAGTGCCACCATGGACATGAATTGGGTCACCCCGTCACCATGGGTGACACCAGGTCCCTATGGGTGACACTATATCCTTATGGGTGACACTGTCTCTATGGGTGACACCACCGCCTGTCCCCATGGGTGACACTATATCCATATGGGTGACATCACATCCCCATGGGTGACACTGTCTCTATGGGTGACACTGTCCCTATAGGTGACATTATGTCTCTATAGGTGACATTATGTCTCTATAGGTGACACTGTTCCTATGGGTGACATTACATCCCCATGGGTGACATTGTCTCTATAGGTGACACCATGTCCCTATGGGCGACACTGTCTCTATAGGTGACACTATGTCCCTATAGGTGACACTAGGTCCCTATGGGTGACACCATCTCTGTAGGTAACACTATGTCCCTATGGGTGACATCATGACCCCATGGGTGACACCGTCTCTATAGGTGACACCACGTCCCTATGGGTGACACTGTCTCTATAGGTGACACCACGTCCCTATGGGTGACACTGTCTCTATAGGTGACACCACGTCCCTATGGGTGACACTGTCCCTATAGGTGACACCACGTCCCTATGGGTGACACTGTCTCTATAGGTGACACCATCCCTATAGGTGACACCATGTCCCTATGGGTGACACCATCCCTATAGGTGACACCACGTCCCTATGGGTGACACTGTCTCTATAGGTGACACCATCCCTATAGGTGACACCATGTCCCTATGGGTGACACTGTCTCTATAGGTGACACCACGTCCCTATGGGTGACACCACCGCCACGGAGGACTCACCCAGTCCCCGAGGGTGACACTGTGACACACCCCCCCCCCAACAACCCCTGAGGTGCCCCCCCCGTCCATGGGGGGGGGGTCACGCAGAGTTGGGGACACCCCCGTGTGTGCCCCCCATCACCCCCCCCCCTTGTGCTGCTGCCCCCCAGAAGTTGGGGGTGCAAAGAAACCGCGACTGTGACCCCCCCCTTGTCCTTGTGACCCCTCCATGCTCCCCTGCCCCCCAAGTGCCACCCCAAAGCCCCCCTCCTCCCTTGTCCCCATCACGTCCCCATCACCCCCCAAGTCCCCCCTTGCCCCATGGGTTACTCCTGAGCCCCCCTCCCCCACGTTGTGTCGTCCCCCCTCCCCCAATAAAGCAGCTTTTCTATTCCCGCCCCAAACAGTGCCTCAATGTGGGGGGGGAGGGGTCACTTTGGGGGGGGGGGAAGGGGTCACTTTGGGGGGGGGGAGGGGTCACTTCTCCCCTCCCCCCCCCCCCCCCATTTTGAGGCCATTTTCGCTCTTTTTGGTCACTTTTATTCTCGCAGCTCCAAGATCCCGCGTGAAAAAATAGCTCTGGGCCCCTCCCCCCCTCCCCCCTCCCCCCCAGCCCCGTTTGGCACCGCCCCTCCCCCCCCTTCCTGAGTCAAACCCCCCCCAAACGGGGGAGCCCCCACCCCCCCCCCCAACCCAACCCCAAGAGATAACGGGGGGGGGGGGGAGGGGCGGGGATTGCACCAACCCCGGGGGGGGAGGGGTAATTAATTATTAATGAGGTTAATAAATAGTAATTAGGGGGGAGGAGCTTGTTCCAGCGCAGCCCGGGGGGGGGAGGGGCTGGAGACCCCCCCCCTAAAAGCACGAGGCAAAGGGGGGGCCCCCCCAAACATGCAGCGAATTAAGGGGGGGGGGAGGGGCGGGCGGGGAGCGATTTGTCCTCATTAGCATCTCATTTGCATAGGAGTCATTGCATAAAGCTCCCGCCGCCATTGGGGGGGGGGAGGGAGGGGTTTTGGGGTGAATTCCGGGGGTTTTGGGGGTGTTTTTTGCATATAACGATACCTGCAGCGGGGGGAGGGGGCATGCAGACATGCGGGGGGCCCCTCCCCCACCCTGACGCCCCTCCCCCCACAATGGGGCCAGGGCCTGAGTTGGGGGCTGCGGCCTGGTCCTGGCGCCATGGAAACGGAGCCTGAGCTTGCAGTGGGGTCAGGCCTAGTCCTGTTGCTATGGAAACAGAGCCGGCCCTCGCAGGAGGGGTGAGGCCTGCTCCCATCACCATGGAAACGGAGCCTGGCCTCGCAGTGGGGACAGGCCTAGTCCCATTGCTATGGAAACCAAGCCCAGCCTCGCAGTGGGACCGGGCCTGGTCCTGTCACCATGGAAACAGAGCCCAGCCTCGGCAGTAGAGGTCGGGCCTAGTCCTGTTGCCATGGAAATGGAGCCTGACCTCTCAGCGGGGTCGGGCCTAGTCCTGTTGCTATGGCAACACAGCCTAGCCTCACAGTAGGAATCGGGCCTAGCCCCATCACCACGGAAACGAAGCCTGCCCTTGCAGTAGGCGTTGCACCTAGTCCAGTTACTATGGACACAGAACCTGGCCTAGCCCTGTTGCTATGGGAACGGAGCCTGGCCTAGTCCCATCACCATGGAAACAAAGCCTGCCCTCGCAGTGGGGCCGGACCCCCCCATTCTCAGCGGGGGGGGGGGGCTCCAGTTATTGCTTTGGGGGGGAGAAAGGGAGCCCAAGGGGGCGGGGGGAGGGGACACAAATGACACAGTGGGGGGGGGGGGGGGGCTCCCCAAGTCCTGAGTGATCATGGGGGTGCAGGGACACCCCACACCCCCCATGGGTGGGGGTCAGGGGCTCCCATATTGGGGGGGACACACACAAAGGGGGGGGGGGGAAGGACACAAAGTGCAGTGCAGCCAATGGGGTGCCACGGGGGGGGGGGGGCACCCCCTCACCCCCATTCACAGTCATTGAGGGGGCCCCCCCCAACCCCACCCCAGTTCCAGTCACTTTGGGGGGGGGGGAAGGGGGAGTCGTGGCCCCCCCCCCCCCCCCCCCCTTGAATTGCCACTGATGAGTTGAGCGTTGCCCCATTGGGGGGGGGGGGGGGGGGGGGCAGGGAAAGGGGGAAGGAGGAGGGGGGGTCCCACCCCCCCTTTAAAGGATGGAGGGGATGGGGGAGCGGGGGCGCCGGGGGGGCCGGGGGAGCCGAAGGGGGGGCGGCCGGGGCCACGCGCACCCCCGTGATGCTGTTGAGGCTCCGTGACTTCTCATAGCCTTGGGGGGGGAGACAGAAATGGGGGGGGGGTCAGTACCCCCAAACCCCCCCCTTGGGGACCCCCCCCAAACCCCCCTCAACCCCCCCCCAGGGCTCCATAATCCCCCCCACCC